>NC_142524.1:10054574-10354574 GCF_964205215.1 Stylophora pistillata | reverse complement strand
ACTGGCAATAGAGCATTTTGATTGGTTGATTTTAGTTATTGGCCCTCTGACTGCCCGAGTCGTGTAATAATGAGAGAATATTGACCGGCAATAGAGCATTTTGATTGGTTGATTTTAGTTATTGGCCCTCTGACTGCCCGAGTTGTGTAATGATGAGAGAATATTGACCGGCAATAGAGCATTTTGATTGGTTGATTTTAGTTATTGGCCCTCTGACTGGCCAAGTCGTGTAATAATGAGAGAATATTGACCGGCAAGAGAGCATTTTGAATGGTTGATTTTAGTTATTGGCCCCCTGACTGCCCGAGTCATGTAATAATAATCCTTTACACCCTACCAGCAGTCTGGCTGATGATTATCTCCTTTACGTGAGATTCAGGGGTGATATTGTAAGGTAAAATTACATGATAGCCACTCTCAGGGGTCTAAGGGTTAAATGCATGGTTTCAACCTCTCTCCCCCCTCCCCTCTCATCCACCTCCATCTCCCCCCCTTGTGATTATCAATGTCGCTATCCACCTCTTTCACTTTCAGTTCACATCAGCTGTATGTAGATGTCTTGTTATGTAATACCAACCATGAATTGGGGATAAGTTCTGCGCGCCTTCTTATTTGAAGTATACTAAACAACTGATAAGGGATGACAATGATATCATATGTAAAAAAAAAAGAAAAGAACTTAGGTTGAGACGTTCTTGAAACGCGGGCGGAAGCCGGAAGAAGAATACCGCACTTTGACGCCAATGTAGCGTTTGTAAGGTCTTCGTTTTCACATTTTAAACCAAACTGCACTGACCAAAAAGATGTAGAACTTTTAACTTCCGGCTATCGTCTGCGTCTCTAAAACGCGTGTGCTTAAGTTAAGCTCCGATCCTTTTCATCGGTCGAAAGAAACGGTAAAGACGCCGGAAGTAAAATAGACAGTGTTGAACTGATTATAATAACCCCTGGTAACGAAAACTGCAAAAGAAGTAAAATCTTACATTTCTTGTCACTCTTTTTCTCGAAAGTCAACCCAAAAGTTCACGCCTGCAACTTCTAGTCCTTCTTAAGTCGTGTGAAACGCACCACTGACGCAAGATCAGTATTACACGGAACCCACACGTTCTAAACTGTGATAGCGAAAGAGAAAGTCAGATGTGGCAAATATAAGAAATGACATCGTTCTCTGATTGGCCAGTGTACATGCAAGCAAATAAACCGCGCTGGAGAAATAGGAAGTAGTGGAAGGGAAAGGCAACACAACGTCGCTTTGATTGGCTAAAACAAACAGGGCAAAAAAATAAATAAATAAAAAGAAAATTACTCAACACTGGAGTGAAATGGCTTGTCATAGCAAACTGGTGTTTTAAACACGAAACAACAACACGTCTTTCACGATCAATTTTAATCAGCTGTTAATAGATCTCTTAATTTTTGGAACAAGCCATGAAAAGGCTTGTACCAAAATTCAATTCTGAGCGCCTCATAATTGAAATATCATACGATAGCAAGCCCAAATAAGGTACAACTCGACACAGAATCTGTCGCTGGAAAAAGGGCGCCAAAATGCAAATCAACTAGTGTTACACTGATTAAAAAGAGAGACTGCAAAAAAAGGAAACTCTTACATCTTTTAGGTTACCCTTTTTTAGAATGTCAACAACCAAGCTCTTTGTCTGCCGCTTTCAGTCGTGTGGAACGTGTCACAAATGAACCGAGAAGAGAACACAGGATCTAGAAATCCTTCACCGTGATAGCGAAAGAGGAAATGGAAATGGTGCGACAAAAACAACATCACTCATCATTTTCATCTGATTGGCTAGAATAAACAACGAAAAATCTTTTTTTGTGATCTCTTTATTCAATGAACTGATTGAAAACTGCAAAAGCCCTAAACTCTGACTACCTTTCTCGAACGTCAACCATTCGTTTGAAACGCAACAATGAACTGACAAGCGAACTAGAAATTCTACACCGCATGTGCCACCGAAAGCGGAAGTCGTGCGAAACGTGGCACTCTACCGAGAACCACAATACCCAGGTTCTACGAAATTTTACACCGTACGTGCTTGTATTAAAATGTCGACTTTGGACTTCAAAACTCTGAGGAAATTTGTAGTTAAAAATAACTGCTTTTATCATCCGACGAGTACAAATATCACGCGGTATTTGTACTCGTCTATTCACAGGCAGCCCAAGCTCACTACGAGAAAAGCGGACGTGACTCTTACCGTGTTGCGTAACGTTTTATATTTATAAAGGTTTGTATGGGATGTTATCGGTTTGCCTTAAAAGAGAGAAAAAAATGTCTTGTTTTGAAATAAAATGGGCTCACCTTATTGCCTTGTTGTTTTCTCTGTTGATTCCGAGCGTCTCAGGCCATTTTGAAGCGTTTTCGGCGAGTTAGCGCTATGTTGGTGTTCAACTGCACCAACATAGCGCTAACTCGCCGAAAACGCTTCAAAATGGCCTGAGACGCTCGGAATCAACAAAGAAAAAAAAAAGGCAATAAGGTGAACCCATTTTATTTCAAAACAAGACATTTTTTTCTCTCTTTTAAGGCAAACCGATAACATCCCATACAAACCTTTATAAATATAAAACGTTACGCAACACGGTAAGAGTCACGTCCGCTTTTCTAGCAGTGAGCTTGGGCTGCCTGTGGTCTATTGTAGACCGTTTAAAGAGGTTTTCTCGCATCGCGCAAGTACCCTGTTCCCAGACGTTCTCTTCTCTCTACCGGAGTACGAGAATTCGGCGCAAAGCGCCGACCGACGAAGGGCTAACGCTCGAAACGTCAGCTTTTGTAATCGTTACGGTGGCCAATTTACCATTTCAACGATGTTGATATATCCAAATTATTGGATAATGAATAACTTATTAGACGTTTTGTTGTGTAGTATCGCTGAGTATTTTTGCTCGTTAATTGTATTTTGACTCGCCCTACGGGCTCGTCAAAATACGGCACAACTCGTAAAAAAATACTCAGCGATACTACACAACAAAACGTCTAATAAGATATATGAATTAGCCGCTACAGCACACTTAAGGGACAAATAACCGGAATAGAGTAACGATGAATTCTGAATTTGCGTGACAAGACTGGTTAACGTCACGCAAACATATTTTGAGGGACCGGGTTTTTTTCCTTTTTTTTGTTTCATTTCTCTTTACATTTTATTATTTTTAATTCTCTTTTATTTCTACAGACACCGTGAATGGAATTTGTTTCCTGGGGTATCTTGCATCACACACTTCAGAACTTACAAGCAAAATCTGTTTCAAACCAAAACAACTAAGAATCCTACCCTTTAAGGAATATGCCCATTCTGGGATTAACCCCCCACCCCGAGGCACATTCCTGGTATGTTTCTTAACTTTTAGAAATTTTTTTCTTTTTTTCACAATTTACCCTTAATTGCATAAGACTTCGTGTGATTTCCTTTGCAACTGTTTGGGGACCTAAAAGAAGGGAACTGAAAACCTCTCAAAAAATGCAAAATCGAAATTTGTTTTTATTCCTCAAAAGATTGTCAGAGGGCGTTTCATTTAAGCGATAGAAGATACTTTCTCTTGGTTTACCGACGTAGTAACAGAGGCTAAATTTTGGGAGAACACGAGAAAAGAGCAAAAAAGAATGTAAATCGCGAGTCGGAGGCAAGAAAATTACGAACTTTCATCGAGTTCTCACAACATTTCAAGTGGGTTACTAGGCTGGTAATGCGGTAGAAAGTGCAGTCCCCTAACCGTAGCTTTTAACCAATCAGGGCACTTGTGGTATCTCAGCTATTTTTTAGTTAAAGTACAGTGTGGAATTGGGCAGAATATCGCTATTTGTACTTCATAAATCACAAAGGTAAGCCAGGGAATCTTAATGCAGGTGTTAGGCTCAATAAGCTCAATGTTCCATTACCGCGCACTAATTATTACCGAAAAAGCTTTAGCTAAAATGGCGCCGCATTATGGAACAGTCTAACATGCGATATAAGGAACACAGAGTCTTTGGGGGTATTTAAACGTACGATCAATGAAATTCTTTAAGTCTAACGCACGGCATTCACGGAAAACAGCTTTTAGTGTACAGTATGCTGTTTGAATTTTAAATATCTTAGCTTATGTGATTTGTATTTTTATGGGCTGATGAATGGATCGTGTTTAAATAAAGATTACTACTATTTAGGCCAACTTCTGATTGAGTCTCAAGAGAAATCTTCCCTTAATATCTGGAACCACTTTTGCTAGTTTTCAGGTCGTTGAAATTTTTTTTTTCTTCTCTCCACCTAAAGCTTGTTTACTTACTGTAAAAACCCACCAAATGATCTCATCTAAAAAAAGACACCGATAGACAAAAACTAAAATGTTTTACTCCATCAACACTGCTGCTGATACAATATAAATTACTTCATCAGAGAGAGCCTTACTCTCTTGAAATCATGCATTTCATGATGCAATCTCACGCATTTTATACAAAAATAAAATCTTTTCGAAGATTAAAATGAAAAATAAATTGCAAGAACCAGCAGTTTTTCTTTCAAGAACCAAGAAACCCCGACATCTATTCCTAAGTTAGTCCTTTAACTCCAGCCGACCAACAAATGGAGACCTAAAACTTCCAAAGAATAGCACATCACCATCGTCATGAACCTCACTAAGGGAACCGGGTATGACACTGCCAGTTGGATCATGGAAGCTTCTGGTGATATGGCCATTTTCATCCAGCTCCAAGAGAAGGCCATAGTTGCGGGAAGTTTTACCGATTAACCACGGTAAGGAGAAAACCTAAATTTTCAACAAAAAGTCAGAGTTAATCAAGTAGAAATCCTCTGTTCAAACTCAGACACCACTGTCTTAAATCAGCCACATATCTCAAAGTGTCCAAAATCGCCCAATACCACCACTGATGTCAAAGTCAGACACTAGTGCCTAGAATGGGACAGTGATGTCTAAATTTGGACTCTAGTGTCTAAAATTGGACACAAGTGTCCAAAATTCTGAAACAAGATTGAAGGGGTATAGAATATGTTATTATTACCTATATCCCCCAATCAGGGTTAAAACTGTCCCAATCAAAGCTCTCGTGGCAAATTTTCCCCCAAGAAAGTTTCTTTGCTCAATTCTGTTATTTACATTTATAATAATTGGTTAAATCCAAAATTACCAACCTTTCCATAACTCTAAACTACTCATTGTTACCTTTGCTGTAAAGCTCTTTGCCCTTGCATAGAGTTGAAACAAGTCGAAGAAGTCAGTGCGCACAGTTGCTATACCAACCCAGTATCCTCCTTTACTACTTAACCGAATATTGTCTGGAAACCCAGGAAGGTTCTGGGCAAACACTTCTGATTTGCCCTCATTTTCTCCTTTGATGTAGTACCTAAAAACAATCCAGAAATAACTTTAACTAATTTTAAATTTCCCAATACAATTCACCCCACTTTTCAATGACATGGGAATGCAGAGGTTCAATGCCAAAGCTTTAACAACTGTTACTATAATAGCAACACAGCTACTACAGTAGCAACACAGCAATATGTGATTTGTCATGTCCACTCCTTACTAACACACATTTTTGAAACCTGAGAACTGAATAAGTATCTTAAAGAGAGGACCTTGTCTTTAAGG
Organism: Stylophora pistillata; assembly: GCF_964205215.1. Classification (NCBI taxonomy): domain Eukaryota; kingdom Metazoa; phylum Cnidaria; class Anthozoa; order Scleractinia; family Pocilloporidae; genus Stylophora; species Stylophora pistillata. The sequence continues at coordinate 10,348,970 of NC_142524.1, read as the reverse complement.
GGGAGCTGTGTTCTAATGATAAAGATCATGATGCACTTATATAGCACATTCTGCACATTAATAAACTCTAATATGCTTTTACAGCACTTTGCAGAAGACTTTGGCAAGACAGCATTGAGCAATCTACAATTTTTAAAAGGAAATTTAGCAGGCATCCCAAACTTAGGAATTTTTGGAAACAAGGCCAGCCCACAACACCGGGCACAACACTCCTTACACTTTGCATGAAGTACATGGGTTCTTCACTGTCACCTGCTAACCAGTACAGAGAGGATATGGAAGATAACTATGGTTTGTTGTCCTTATTTGAGAAGATTAGAATGTCTAATTATTTGCTGGTGTCGTAGCAAAGGCAGCACATTCTCCTCAGTTATTTTAAGACCCTGAGCTGTTCTGTATTAGGCCTGCACCCTCAAACTCCCACAAGGCAGTCCAGCACTCTACAAACTGAGCCAACCAGGAGCTAAGCATGAATTTGAACAGCAATGATGGTCTCCATGGGTAAGAATTAAACCTTCAACCCCTAAGAGTGACCAGCATCTAATTTCTCCTTACAACATCAACCATGAATCGCATATTAAGGTTGCGAGAAAAAAGAAAATGATCACAAACTAAAAAAGCTCTTGATCATTTAACAAATTCTCCTTGTCAGCAACTAAAGAAATGTATGGAGAACAGTATGGAGAATATGCATACTGATGTTAGTGTGTGAAGGGTCAAGGGAATTTAGTTCATCGTGTAGGGTCTCTGCTCAGAGAGAGTTATAAAGCCAGCATTAAAAGCTTAAAAAACCACGTCTTCATACTTCATTATCCTTAATGTTCCTGTTTCTGATACCAAAACATGGTCACCCTCGGGAGCAATCTGAACACCATTGGCAAAATGAAGTCCATCCATTAAAACTTCCATTTCTCCTGTCTTGGGATGGTATGCCATAAGTCTTCCAGTGTTATCTCCTTCTAGAATGGAGTAGTGCAACTGACGTCTCTGCCACTTACTGCTTGAATCTGTGAAGTAGATAGTTCCGTCTCGTGCAATGTCCAGATCATTCACAAATCTAAAGGCCCTGCCATCAATCCCAGGTGAGGGAGGTACAAGGGTGCTAACTGTCCTTGCCGTAGGGTTCACTTCTAGCAAGCCTAGATAAGCATCAGCCACTATCAGGTTGATTCCGTATTTGTCAAAGCGCATTCCCAAGGGACGTCCACACGTGGGCTCAGCTTCTGGTGTCCCTGTGTGAGAAAGATAAAAACAGAAGGGTAGATTGAGGAATTCTTGATGTGGTAAAGGGCATCAAAACTATGATTGGGGAGAACATAGAATTTTCTATTTACATAAAAGCCTGAAGAAGCTAAATTTATTCAACATGAGAAATATTTTTTGGAAAAAAAATAACATTTACATACTTCATTTTCAGAAGTAACATTGACCACAGTTAAAAATGGCTGCCGGACTAATATTCTTTTGTTTAAATTTAAATTAGCCCTTCTGACCTCCCTTGAGATAATGTATTCTTTGGAATTTTCTACTGGAGAACAGAAGGGCTAATTTAAATTTAAACAAAAGAATATTAATCCGGCAGCCATTTATGAAAGTGGTCTTTGTAGCATATGCATGCAATCCTGTCATTGAATGAATTATGGTGTCAGACAAGTAGTAAAAAAAAAACCATGGGCCTGATGGGGGTGAAATTTGGTCCTCCGCCAATCTTCCCTGGTTCCGCAACTGAATATCCAATGCACACATACAGGGCATAAATCTGTTAATTTTTTTTTTTCAATTTCATGTAACAAATCCTAACTTACCACAGTTTGCTACCTCCTTCCCAGTTCGAACAACATCTACCACTTTATCTCCCTCAAGTTTGACAATTCTCCCATCAGCTAAGCCTGCATACAAAGTACCTGGATAAAACAAGGACAGCAGCTCCTTGTAAGTAATTTTTATGCAGGGAATGAGGTTGTGCAAAAATTATTGATATTTCAACATTACATAAATACCTGTACTATCGGCAGCTATAGATTCTGGACCAACCAGGTCTCCTTCATACAACTTCTGAGTCTTTGCTAAGATGCTGTTAACCTCCAAAGCTCCTTCAAATTTGGGTCTTGTCTTTTCAAAAACACTGATTTATCAAGAATGTTTTAAGAATACAAAGCACTTTCAAATATCATCACCAATATCAAATGTAATTATTTCATACAAGTAATAAGCTCAAGGGATATGGTCTGAAAACATGACCATAATGTTTTCCTTGGAAAGGTATAAGCATGTAAATTCTATATTAATATCAGGTGATTAGCATCTAATTTCTCCTAAAAATATCACCCCTGAATCATAATACATCAAGATCACAAGAATAAAGACAATGATCATGTGAAAGTGTAGTGTGATCGTCCAGGTGAGTGTAGTCCTGAGAAGGACTGTTGTCGTTGGTAGTGACTGATGTTTTGATAACCTGTGCAGAAGTCATCATCAGAGTCAAGTGAATAGTTTTTGTCAATGATCACCAAGTAAAGAGGCACTTGACTGTTAAACAAATTTTCAATGTCAGCACCATAGGAAATGTATAGAGAAAACTATGGAGAATATGCATACTAATGTTCAAGTGAAAGGGTTGATAATATAATATATATAATACTAATATCTAGGATTTCTATACCACTCACCCTTGAGTTCGGAGCACTTTACAAGATGCACAATTAAAATGATTATAAATAATTAGCTAAATTAACCAGGGAATAACACTAACAAATTAATATTAATAATCCTACAAATCCAAAGCTTGACTTAAATGTCGCAATTGATATTGATAGACATCAATAGTGTTTTAATTCTTCACAGTTAAACAGCACACGATATGTGAAAGTGAGTGTGAACAAAGCTCCACCAAGTGAATTTTGATGCAGTATCAACTTCTCCAGTGTTTCTCACAGTTTGAAATGAGGAGCTAGCAGTCTTAGAAGTCACCTAATATACTTTTGCCATACACCCATTCCTTTAGGCTCTAACCCTGTCCCAATTCAGCGAAACGTTAATTTCTCCTAAAGAAAAGTATGCTGCATCTCACCTCACTGCCTTAGGCTCAAAATTTGAAGTGGGTAAGAAGAAGAACAAAACATCAAGAGCACTGAGAATCAGTAGAAACAAGGTAATTAACATCCCTGTGACACCCCTGAAAATAATAATACACAAAAGTTAAGAATAACCTATGCTTTAACATTTATCGCTGTGTACAGCAATGATCAATGACACTTGAACCAGAGTTTTTCCAAATTTTGCAACCCACGAAATGTACAATCCCCCCTTCCCTTCCCCCCTCCATCTCCCCCTTCACTTCCCCCCTTGCAATTTTTATTTTGTGCTGGTCCTCTCTAATCGTCACCAACATTAACTGAGAGCTTTGATGTACAGTCTTAAGTCTTCAAATGTTCTGAAAGCCATAACAATGAAATGTAAAAGTTCACATTTTATGACAAATTTTTACCCGAGAACACCTTTTAACTTTAATATAAATCATAACCCTGGTTAGACAAAACCGAAAGAAGGAACCAAAATTTAAATGATTTAACGGTATGCAAAACTATAAAACTGAAGCAAACATTTACTGTAACCCTAGGTTAGCACAACCGTGTTTTGAAAAAGCTGGCCAAGAATAGCCGCTTGTCACTATTAGGTGGTGTCTAAAAGAAACGAAACCGGAACAAGCTCTTCCAAGCAAATCTGCCATATCCTCCGCGCTTTCTTTCGCTATTATTTTCCCCTCCCCATGTGCGTCTTTAAGCTGTAAAAATATCTCATGGTCTCTAATAATATAATTCGTGAATTAGGGAAGATTTCTGCGCACCTTAACAATTGAAATATCAACAACTAATCTACAAGAGGGCCACACGATATTTAGAATCTTTCGCACGCGCGGTTAAGGCGCCTAAATGCAAATCACCTCGTTTTGAACAGATTAACCCTTCCAGAAACTGCAAAAGAAGTGAAATCTTACATCTTTTATATTGCTCTCTTTCTTGAAGGTCAACCACCAGCTGTCCGCGTGCAGCTTACAGTCGTGTGAAACGTGGCACTGAACCGAAAGATGAACAGCGAAGGAAGGAAATGGTGCAGGAAAAGTAACACAACACCACTCTCTGATTGGTCAGAACATGTCACACATCTCTGCAAGCGATGTCGACTTTAGACCTTTAAGCCCTGTGGAAATTAGCTCTGAGAGAACTTCATTTATTAATCTTTTACCAATTTTAATTACAACATACCGCAAGAAAGCGTAACTAAAGTTTCTAGCAGGAACCAAGAGTACTGAAGTTGCGCAACAAGCGACTTGAGTCACGCAAACATGGTTGTTAACATGGAACGCGCATTTCGGTTTTTTTGTTTGTTTGTTTGTCTGTTTTGTTTTCAATCACGTAAAAACATTGTAAAGCGCTTTGTTGGAGGGATTAAATCCTCTTATGATATATATCACACACTTTCATCATATATGAAGGGGCTTTGTGTTGTAGGGCACATTACGATCTAAGAACGAAGTAAACAGGCAAAAATAAAACATTTTACTCAACCACGGAAATTCAACGGGAATGAAAGACTGGAAACTCCAGTTGGAGACGTTCATGAAATTTTAAACAGCTTCCAGCTGAAAAGAAAACATTCGAACAAGAATAAAGATGTTATCCGCTCTATTTCCAACATCAAGTGTTCCGTTGAAAACTGGGCACAGGGGTGTGGCTCACGTGATTTCTAATTAAAAGAACAGCGGGTCTAGGAGAGGGTCGGGTGGTTCGGTCGAGCTCCCTAAATTTTCCTTAGAACGCTGGAAATCATATTTCTGAAGACCTAAACCCTTGACTAAATCCTGGATCCGCCCCTGGTACGGTTTCAATCCGGACCATAGAAAACAAAAATGGTGCATAAGATTTATTCAACTTCTACTTTGTTTTTAATTAATCTTCAGGTTTAAGAAACCAATCGTTTTTCATCCCGGACCAGAGAAAACAAAAATGATGCATGAGATTTATTCAACTTTGGTACTTTGTTTTTAAATCATCTTCAGGACCTTCAGCTTTAGAAAACCAATCGTTTTCTCTACGGCCTTATTTGGGGGGCCCTAAAGGGAGGACCTTCGCACGATTCACGACTACCGGGTATTAAATATAACAAATAACGAATCATGGTAATCAGTATTCCCATTTCACCCTTCACGATAAATAGCATGATAGGGAAAAAAGATCTACTTTCGTTTCTGAAAACCTTAACATCATGAATTTCTTCCTCCTTCATGCCAAGCGTCATTTCCAATGTTTTTCTTCACCTTTTTGTAAGAAGAAGATCAAAGAACTTAACTTATTTGGCACAACTTGTAAAAATACTCAGTGACACTACACAACAAAACATCTAATAAGCTAGACAATTTTGTGTTGCCATCATTCATCAGTCTGCCAAGGAAAGGAGACTGGTAGCTACTCAGGTAGAGCTCCAATAAGGGTCCATAATTCACTTGGAGATTTTTGTAAGACCTCTCAGTTCATCAATCTTTCAAATCGGGCTTGCCAAGGAAAGGAGACTGGTAGCTACTCAGGTAGAGCTCCAATAACGGTAAATATTTTACTTGGAGATTTTAGTGATGCCATTGTTCATCAATCTTTCAACTCCAGCTTGCCAAGGAAAGGAGACTGATGGCTACCCAGGTATGGCACGCCACCATCATCATGTACCCCACTGATATGACCAGGCACAACTCTGCCAGTTGGATCGTGGAAGCTTCTGGTTATACCACCATTTCTATCTAATTCCAGCGTGAGACCATGATTTGGGCCTGCAAAGTCTACTAACCATGGAAGGTAAAACACCTGTAACATCAATTTTAATTGAAAATCAACACAATTCATGTGGCCAAAACACTTCAGTTATGAGCCATAATTGGTTTCCACAAAGAAATTAACTAGATTGGAATCCCAAGAGTGACAACCATCTAATTTCTCCTAAATCACTAACTAAAGAAGCTCTTGCTCATTAAACAAATTCTCTTTATCAGCACCTTAGGAAATGTATGGAGAACAGTATTGAGAATATGCATACTGAAGTGGGAAGTGTTCTTCTGATTCTACCTGGCTTTTTGTCTGGCTTGGGTATCATGTGAAGAATTTTTGCTCTCATTCAGCATAACTTGAGTAAAAGAATCAGGATTTTAATTTAGAAATGAGGAAAGGAGAAAAGTATCCATGTCTGCATGAAAAATAGCTTGGTTACAGCTCAGGTCATTGAAATTCAGCTAGAAAATTCTGTGTAGTAACCTGAGAATTTTCTTATTGCTTATGACCTGAGAAAAATACAGCTGCAGAAGACGCCTTTAATTTACTGGACAGGTGCAATGAAATGACATAAATATCAGAGCAAGGGCTTGTGCTCTTTAAGGAAAAACTTGGACAGATTAAGCAGTCCATAGGCAAATGTAATTTATGGGAGACATTTCTGATATAGGACTATGAGCTGGTAATTAAAGGCACACTGGTAATTCTTACCTTAGCTAAGAAGTTCATGGCTCTGGGGTACGCAAACATCAATAGGTCATCAAAATCTGTAAAAACCATTGACATACCAACCCAGTAGCCTCCAGAGCTACTTGCCTGGGCGAATGTTGTCCGGATATCCAGGGAAGTTGTCAACAAACACTTCTGATTTTCCTTTATGCTCCCCTTTAATGTAATACCTATCACAATTTGTCATTACTGGTAAATGCTGGGTTAGACCTGTAGATTTACTGCAAACTCACTGTCAAACTCAGAAAACCATGTAATTTGGATATATCAACAAAGTTGAAATGGTAAATTAGCCACCGTAACGACTACAAAAGCTGACGTTTTAGAGCGTTAGCCCTTCGTCGGAGCGAATAGAGGAATTGTGGGTTGTGTGTGCTTTTAAAGGCAGAAAATGGAGGTACGTTATTGGTGGGAACATGGCAACGTGAAAAACAAGAGTAAATTAGTGGAATGAAAAACCATGAGAAAACCAGAAAACCATGAACACCTGAAATATCCTCAGAATGTAATTATGTTGAGCGTAAGAGGTCAATTAGACAAGGGAACAGAATGTGCAAAACAAAGCTTTGATGTTTATTTGAAAAGGATCAAGAAGACTGCTAAACAGTCTCATTGTCCCTGGATCCTTCCTGGCTACAACAACCAGCCAAGGAATCATCACAAAGTTTTAGGACAAGATCATTCATTTGAATTAAGCAGGCCGTACAGTGAAATATTGCATGCTAAACTGACCAATCATAGCGTATGCTCTAAGGAAGAGATGTAATAGAGAACAGAACTCTTCATAGACATACTTCATCATCCTTGATGCGGCATATTCCATAACTAGCAAATGGTCCCCCTCTGCCGAAATCTGGACACCATTAGCAAAGTAAAGACCATCCATTAGAAGTTCCATTTTCCCTGTCTTAGGGTGGTATGCCATAAGTCTTCCAGTTTTATCTCCTTCAAAAAATGAATAAGGAGCTTGATGTCTTTGCCACTTAGTGCTTGAATGTGTGAAGTAGATTGTACCATCCTCATCTATGTCCAGATGATTCACAAATCGGAATGGCTTGCCATTAAATCCTGGTGTTGGAGGTAAAAGTGTCCTCACTGCTTTGGTCTCAGGGTTCGCTTCAAGCAAACCAAAAAAGGCATCAGAAAACAATGAGGTTGGTTCCATTTTTGTCAAAGCGCATCCCCAATGGATGACCACATGTGGGCTCAAATTCTAGAGTCCCTGCAGCAGAAATGGACTATTGACACTTAATACATACATTGGTACTACATTGGCACTATATTGGCATTACATGGGTACTGCATTAGCACTATGTTGGCGCCACATATTCAGCATCAACCTCACACACACGGTCTCATTTTTTACCACCTCCCTGGATAAAAATCTCCAGATTAAAAATGTCAGCCAAATTGCTTACTCTAGGATAGATGGTGAGAATCAATCATCATGAAAAATTGCACAAAGTCCCATTTTTGATGACAGAAATTGTATATAATGATCATTACAGAATGTCAAAAATGCCCACCCATAGGCCTATAAGTTTTTAAAATATTTTTGGGCAAAGTGTTCCTGTAAACCCCAGTAAGTACTCACACCTTAAATGCTTGTGTTCATGGCTTTGCCACACTTGAAATCTCTCTTTTCATTTCTAAGGAATCGCTAAATGTGTGACTGCTGATGAGAGCTGGAGAGATCATGCACAAGTCACTGTGATACTCACCACATTCTACCACCTGCTTTCCAGTTCAATAAATTTCCTTCACTTCATCTCCTTCTAGTTTAACAATTCTGCCATCAGCTAAACCAGTGTACTGATTACCTTAATTTAAAAAAAAAAAAAAAAAAAAAAAGGCAGTAGTTCTTTGTAATCTCTTCAGTTTTAGCAAATTATGCTCTGATTTCTTTAGATATAAAGGAAATCACTGTATCTCTGTAAGGGTCAGCTGCATCATCATTTTATATCAAACTAGTAATGTCTGTCATGAAAACGTCATTTGTCTAGGGTCTCAATCTAAGATTAAGGATTATCATTTTCCTTAACTATTCACATCCTAACACCAGTGTGCATATTCTCAATACTATTTACCCATACATTTTCTAAGATGATGGCAGGGAGAATTTTTTTAATAATCAAGGGCTTCTTACGTGGGTGATATTTCCTTTATTCTTGCGTGATTCAGAGGTGATATTGTAAGGAGAAATTGGATGCTGGTCACTCTTATTTCAAAGGGCTAATAATGGTATACTTAACAATTAGTACATATGATGCACGATCCTTGGCAGAAGATAGCACTATTTATGCAATAGCGAAAATCAGACCTGAAAAAAATCAGGCCTGTACGGGATTCGAACCACTGACCTCTGTGATACTAGTGATACTCGTAATAAACCCGTGATTTATCATCACGGGTTTATTACGAATCAACTGAATGGCCTGCTCCCAGTTGGCTTGTTAACTGAATTGGTAGAGCGCTGCACTAGTATCGCAGAGGTCAGTGGTTCGAATCCCGTACAGGCCTGATTTTTTTCAGGTCTGATTTTCGCTATTGCATAAATAGCGCTATCCTCTGCAAAGGATCATGCATCATACATATTTAATACCGCAGTTCAAAATATATGAACTTCATATATTCATTGTATCTGATTTATCATCACAGGTTAATTACAAATCAACTTAACGACCTGCCCCCAGTTGGCTTGTTAGTTCAATTGGTAGAGCGCTGCACTAGTATCACAGAGGTCAGTGGTTCGAATTGCATACAGGCCTGATTTTTTTCAGGTCTGATTTTGGCTATTGCATAAATAGTACTATCTTCTGCGAAGGATTGTGCATCATACGTATTTAATACCGCAGTTCAAAATATATGAACTTCATATATTCATTGTATTAACAATTAGTATATACTAAAACAGCAGATAGCATTGAAGGCACACTCTGATTGGTTAGTCAAACTCCGAATATCCTTTGCTATTTACCTCCAAGCAACTTGGGAAAAAATGGCGTCCCAGTTTGCATCCGTGACAAGCGAAGAAATCACTCAAATTAACGACGAAGCAGTCCATGAAAACACAAAGGAAGCGACTAAATTTGGTTTGGCCGTGTTTAAAGGTGATGGTGTAAGTGTTTTTTACCTGGAGTTTATTGATAAAAACCAATGAGAAAGGTTTTGTTTACAAATGCAAATTAATCTTGCATAACCTCACTTGTTCACTTCTGCCTGTGAAAATGTTGGAATCATTGCTGGAATGTATGAATTAAAATCAATTTCTGGTGGTGTATATTATCTCACTGTTTTAGTTTATACTAATTAAAAACAACTATTCTCCTCGGTGTCAGTGGTTAGCGGTGGATATTTACCTCTCCACTTCGCAGCTCGGTAAATATCCACCACTAACCACCTCCACTTCGGTGAATAGTTGTTAATTATTCCACGAGCGCGCATTGGATATGAGATGATAGATAGCCAATGAAGCGCGTAGCGCTGAGTTGGCTATAATCATCTCATATCCAACAAGCGCGAGTGGAATAATTGTTTTATTAAAAATGTTGAATTAAATTATTAAATTTTATTAAATTTTTGGTTCCCTCTTAATTTTAAGGTGACACATAGGCTTACCATATTTGTAGATTATGGTATATTGGCTGATATACCACAATGGCTAAGCCAATAACAAGCCTTGAATTGCATTATCCAATGATCTAGTTTTTAATAAAAATATATAGGCATGTAGGCAAAGCACAGTATACATGTATTACTAAATTGTACATTGATTTAAAGGTGTTGTTAGAAATGTTTGTGATCTTGGTAACTAAAATACTTCACCACAAACAGACTTCTGAGCTCAGTTTCTTTAAATACTTTTACAGCCCTGCCCACCAACTCAGTCAATAAGTACATCATATTTACCTTTGCTATCAACAGCCAAAGATTCAGGTCTAAGCACTTTTCCCTCAAACAGCCTTTCTGTATTTGTTAAAATACTGTTAACTTCCAGTGCTCCCTCAAACTTTGGAGTCTTCTTTTCAAAAGTGCTACTTGATACAAAAAAACATTGATGAGAAAACAAAATCTGAAAGAAGAGAAAATTAATGCCGCCTTGATCTAACTCTTAGGAGGGGAACCATGCACACTTTGATCTTACCATCTGATGACAATTGCAACTCCAATAACAATCAGAACACGCTCCTTGCAAACGCAGGCACACCAATTGTAAGGTGAGCTTGGTGGAACTGTGGCAAACAAAGAATTGCCAAGGCTAACCCTTTCACTTCCAAGATCTCCTTACTGATTCTCCTTACTGTCTGCCATACAGTTCATATGATGTTAGTTTGGAGAATTTTGTATTTAATCAACCTAAAATCCCCTAATTGATATTTTTCTTCATTCTCATCAGTTGTCTGCTTGGTATAGTATTGATATTGTAAGGAGAAATTCTGTCTTGGTCACTCATGAGAGTTTAAGGGCTGAGACAGAGAAACTTGCCAGAAATCTTGAAGGAAGCATCTAAGAAAGAGGTTATCAACCTGGGTGTGGCTCAAGGTTACTTCAATATTAGAACTACATAAGATATGAAAAAAAAAAAAAAAAAAAAAAAAAAAAAAAAAAAAACGGCCAATAAGTGGTACTTGGAAGTGAAATACGTTAGACTGCTTACTGATTTTGCTTTTCCATTTGATCACTATATGTGGGATAAAAATCCATAAAACCCGCGTTCCATTCAATTATTCTATTGCAATCAAATCAATTAGTGATCATCTAAGTAGGTTACCTGTTAAAGACTGGATCAATTGGAGATGGTATGAAGAAGAACAAGATGTCAAGAAAACTCAGAATCAGTAGCACCAAGGTAGTAAAGATGGCTGTAACGCTTCTCCTGTGTACAGAATATAATTTAACGACAAGTTCTGTTGAGTTTTTCAAAACACTGAAAAATTGATTTCTGCCTATCATCTACACCAATTTCTCGAAGAGTTACTTCACCTCGAAAATGCTTCTACTCAATCGTAAAAACGTTCACAGCAAACTCACAGCAGAAATTATGAGTTCTGTAGAACACATGAAAATCCCTTGCAACGTCACGTCAAGATCGGGGACTACGTTACGATTACGTCACGGCGCTATCCGAAATAGGACTAAAACCACAGTTAGCAGTACGTACTAAAATTTGACGGAACCGTTCAAAGTCCGGCAGAAAAAAACATTAAGAATCTTTCGGAAAATAATTTTGCAAAAGATCGCTTAAGAATCAGAGAACTGGCAAGCTCAAAATACATTAAAATATGTACAACTAAACGACTTACCATGTTTATAAAATATTTTTCTGACCAATACATTGAGTTTTAGGAGTACAGTGGAACCCGGAAGGGGACATGCCATAGTGTCCGCATTAAGCGGGCTCTCAGAGAAAACGTCAGGGACACGTGTTTTATTTATGTATAAAGACCAAAGCAAACAATTTTTCGAGAAAACGTTTAATTTCTTAATTGTAACAGTAACAAGTTCATCCTAAAGAAACCTCACGATCATTTATCATAATCTCCGAGTAAAATCGTTTAAGTTTTGTACAAAAAAAAAAGGACATGTATTGTTATTCAAACAGGCATGACTGTGGATTCATTTGAAAATGTCTGTGACTTTACTTTGTACTGACGCTTTTAGTTTGCGACTCAGCCAAGTGGACTGAATATTAGACAGAACCTTTGAAAGGTCATTCGCCGTTTCTGATAGGTTTTCACCGGTAAGATATTCAGTCACGTCCTCCAGTATTACCATAGCTTCTTTCAGTGATTTGACTCTAGGCTCCTTTGACGCGGCATTGACCTCAATAATATCCTCATCACTTTCGTCGTCTGGTAGATTCTCAGAAGTGGATGCGGATAGACTGGAGAAAAATTCCTCCTCCCAGTTAGCGGTCATCTCGGCGCACGTTGGCAGAGTAGAATCTGCTTTTAAGGCTTCACCTCCGGAAGGTACATCTGTGCCAGATACGCAACTTGCATCGCGTAACAATGAGTTCATCTGCACCAAGTCACTATCTTCTAGTTCCTGGAATGGATCAGATTCTTGGTGTTCCTCAGGATGAAACTAGAGATTCGTCTTCCGAAAGAAAACCAGCCTTTATAAAGCATTTCTTAATAGTTGATTCTGACGCGTTTTCCCAGGCTTGGGAAATCCACCTAATGGCTTGGAGTAAATCCACAGACTTGGACACCTCAGTTTTGCTAACGACATGTGTCAGCATCAGTCAGGGTTTCATGTATTTTAGCTTGAATGTTTGAATTATTCCAAGATCAAGAGGCTGGAGTCTGGGTGTACAATAGACAGTGTTCAGATAACCAGTGTCCGTAAAGCGGGGTTGACAATATATGAGAGTTTGTGACTAGGGACACAAAAAAGTGTCCGTTGTCCGTATTATCTGGTGTCCGTATAAAGCGGGTTAATTTTAGAGAAAATATATGAGTTTTTTGTCGGGACAAACGAAACTGTCCGTATTAAGCGGGTGTCCGTAGAGCGGGGTTCCACTGTACTCCATTTAGGTACTCCATGGAGTATGGGCTCTGCGTTTTGTCGCCTCTCCGCGAGAGACTAATAATGCAAATAGCATCGACGCTAGTTATTCTTCGTTGAAATTAAGTCAGTCACTAGGTATCGTGCTAATAAAACGGGCCATGCTTGTGAAAACTTCAAAACCATCGAGAATCTGAAAACCAAGCTTTGTAGTTTTGAATTTAACACCTGAATTTGGCGGAATTAACTGACCTAAACAGAGTATTTGTAAGGTGTAAAAGTGAAAGTGATTCAATCAGCAAAGGCAACACTCATTCCCAAGACATTTCAATTCAATTTTGAGCTTAAGAGTGATGAGCAATGAAAGGGTATTAAGCCTCCTTATTCCCTTAAGATAAAAAGAAAAAACAGTCAGACAAACAAACTAAAGCTCAAAGACATTCAACGAGATTCAAACTACATCGAACTTTCCGTAACATCGCAACCGAAACTATGCAAAACAGCAGAAGTTTCGAGTAATACCCAAGTATGCTCCACTCGTCACCACTGTATTGAATCCATTAGGGATTTGATACCTGGGATGTGAAAAGTTATTGGTTTTTCAGTTGCGGTTTTCGGTTTTGAATGATTTTTTCTACGGTTTTGCCCCTTTTAATAGACCTAAATGACCTCCTAAGGGAGGAATGCGCTCAGTGCTGGTTTTTTTCACTGAGGTTGATCTACAGAAATTAGCGAATTGCTGAGAATAGTTCCTATACGAAATTCGCCCCATAGAGAATTGCACACAAATCTTGGAGACAGGCCTCTTTTAACCCTTTAACCCCCATAACTGATCAGGACAGAATTTCTCCATACAATATCGAGACAAAATCCAACAGTTAAATGATGAGAATATCAGTAGGAATCTAAGATATAGTATCATTGAACAGTTTTCTCTTATAAATTTTTTTTCGGAGGTGACAGATTGTACTGTAATGTGACATTGATAAACATTTAAAACATATTGCTCCCTTCTTGTCATGTTCTGTTTCTTGAAAAGAAAACGGCAGGAAAAATTTATTCCCGACAGAACTTTTGTTGAACTTGAACTGTGAAAAAATATGATGCGTCAAAACACAAGAAAAGAAGACAACTGCAAATGTTATGCATGGTAGTAAGCTAGGTTATCTTCCTGCACAGATCGCTTGTTTTATTCTTTTTGCTTTTAAATCTTGCCTTGTAAATTGCACTATTTCCTCAAACTGCGTAACCTTTAGTCACTGCCTTTTTTACAATTTTCTGTTTCCACACTTCTGTTGTCACTATGAGTACCTCTCACAGTTCTCCAAGAGTCTAAAGCAGGTAAACACTTATCCAGAATTCAAAAAAGAAACAGGAACCCAAACAGATAATGTCATTCCGGGTCATAGATAAGTTAAACCCTTTACTCCCATGAGCGACCAAGACAGGACTTCTCCTTAAAATGTCAGTACAAAATCAAACAGACAAGTAAGAAGAATAAAGAATATGGATTGAGGAACTAATTAACAAATGGTAAACAACACAGCGTACACTATTGAGTTATGGATGCACGCGAAAGAAGCGTAAGAGTCGCGCGAGGCGATAGCCGAGAGCGACTCTATCTTCTTGAGTGCTTAGCAACCTCCCGCGTGCATCCATAACTCAATAGCTTACGCTGTGGTGTTTACCATTTGTTTTATAACATAACATTGATACATTGTAACAAGAGTTCCCTTTTATTTAACAAATCTTACGTGATCAGAAAAAACAAGCGCGCGCGGAAAAATAGTCTTAGCATTTGCTCACGTCAGCAGCATACACCCATGGGCAAATAGTAGATGCTGAATTAACCAATCAGAGCGCGCGCTTTGCTTTAGTTATGTTATAATTAACAATTATTCCACGAGCGCGCGTTGGATATGAGATGATAGATAGCCAACGAGGTGCGTAGCGCCGAGTTGGCTATAATCATCTCATATCCAACAAGCGCGAGTGGAATAATTGTTTTATTAAAAACGTTAAATTAAATTAAATTTTATTCCATTTTTAGCTCCCTTTTAATTTTAATCTGACACGTACGCTTGCCATATTTGTAGATTATGGTATATTGGCTGATATACCATAATGGCTAAGCCAATAAAAAGTCTTGAATTGCATTATCCAATGATCTAGTTTTTAATAATTAACAATTATTCCACGAGTGCGCGTTGGATATGAGATGATAGAAAGCCAACGAGGCGCGTAGCGCCTCGTTGGCTATAATCATCTCGTATCCAACAAGCGCGAGTGGAATGATTGTTTTATTAAAAAAAACGCCCCCAAGATATTAGACGAACTTCTCGACTTTATTTTGTAAGAAGAAACCGGATGTTACAATGTACAGATATTAGATTATGGTATATTGGCTCATATACCATAATGGCTAAGCCAATAAAAAGTCTTGAATTGCATTATCCAATGATCCAGTTTTTAATAATAATTGACTCAAAACCAATTCTTTGAACTAACATCATGTGAATCATATGGGAGAAAGAAAGGAGAATTTCCAAGGAGATCTTAGGAGTGAAAGAGTTTTAATCGTACTTAGTCTTAAGAGATGCTCTAGCACCTTCTCCCACTCACCATCCTGATACCCCCAGATTAGTTTATAAGGCTTCTAAATTTCGTTTAGAACCTTCCAATATACTTCACGTAAATTTCTACATCAAAACAATCATCTTTTTTAAATTCACTCGGAATGAAAAAAAAAATAGACAGTTAAACTAAAACTAATTTTATTTACATACTGCAAAAGTACACTCCTCTTCCAGAAATTGATCGAAAACTGGAAAACCCGTGTTTAAATTCAATAACAATGAACTAATTAGCCTTTTTTTTTCTATACCGTACGAAATAAAGGACAATATATGTCCTATTTTCTCAAATTTTATTTTACTTAGATTGGAATAGATGGAAAAAAGTCTTTCGATGTCATCTTCAATGCATATTTTTTAATGTTAAAAAAATACCTGAGAAAAGTGACTGATGGTTTCTCTCTGCCTTCATTTTGTTTTGACAAAAAGAAATATTCAATGGTATAATTTTCACACTCTAAAAAAACCCTACAACGGTTTTTCAGATAAACAGGGGATTTTCTCTGCATTTGTTGTCTCTAACTAGTAATGGAACAAATACATCACCTTACGCTCTGCTGAAAGAAATTTTTCTAAATGAGTTGTGTAGGTGCATTTAGCCAGAATAATCCATTACCGTCAATTTGAACACTTTGACAACGCACTCATGAGTAAACGCTGCACAAAAAGCCTCGCCAATATTCAAAAGCATTGTCTAGACATTATGAGAAATCATCAAATGAGTCTGAGTTGCAGCGAAGTAAACATGATCAGTTATCCCTAAGTGAACTTGTATAGATTGCTCACGATTTCTTGCTTCAAAAACTGTATATACAAATACTCATTTAGTACAATTAGCCGGCCTAAAAATTGTCCAAGAAAAAAAACGTGTCCATGGCAGTACAAAAGACTGCAAAGAGCTCCACTCTCCTCGCTCGTTCCTCCCTTGACCCACGGCCCTCTAAAACTTGCATCCTATTTTTACTGTCAATAATTAGCCCCTTATATTTATGCTTAGATGCGGAAGTCTATTATCCAGTTCATAACTTCTTTTAAATGTCACGGGCACGCTGTTTAGACTAAAGAGCTACACTCAACTTTCCTAGTTTTCCCAATGTCTTCGCCATTGAAGCGTTTCTTTGAGCTGTGTACGAGTGTTCCTTGCCGAACGACTTGCTTCTGATTTCATGAGCACGCTGTTTAGACTATCAAGCTGATATATAATCACCTAAGGAATCGATAAGGAACGTTTTGTGACGCTCAGAGAATGCTAACTTTGACCCGTGTATCAGTGTTCCCCGCCGAACAACTTGTGTCTAATGTCTAGGGCACGTTGTTCAGATTTCTGAGCTGATGCAAAATCGCCTAAGGAATGCTGTGTAACCCCCAAGGATTGGCAACTTTGAGCTGTGTCTGAGTGTTCCTCGCCAAGTAACTTCCGTCTGATGTCCAGGGCTCGCTGTTTAGACTGAAGGGCTGATGAATGATCACCTAAGGAATGTTCCGTTACGCCCAAGGAATGGTAACTTTGAGCTGTGTCTGGGTGTTCCTCGCCAAACAGCTTTCTTCTAAGGTTAAGGGCTCGCTGTTTAGACTGAAGGGCTGATGTATGATCACCTAGGGCGTGTTGTGTGACTCCCAAGGCTCCGTAACTTTTGGCTGTGTCTGAGTGTTCCTCGCCAAGCAACTTCCGTCTGATATCCAGGGCTCGCTGTTTAGACTGAAGGGCTAATGAATGATCACCCAAGGAATGTTCCGTTACGCCCAGGAAATGGTGACATTGAGCTGTGTCTAAGTGTTCCTCGCTAAACAACTTCCTTCTAACGTCAAGGACTCGCTGCTTAGACTGATGAGCTGATGTATGATCACCTAAGGAATGTTGTGTGGCCCCAAGAGAATCGTAACTTTGGGCTGTGTGTGAGTGTTCCTCGCCTAGTAGCTTTCTTCTGATGTCAAGGGCTCGCTGTTTAGACTGAAGGGCTGATGTATGATCACCTAAGGAATGTTGTGTGACCGCCAGAGAATCGTAACTTTGGGCTGTGTCTGAGTGTTCCTCGCCAAACAACTTTCTCCTGTTGTCAAGGGCTCGCTGTTTAGACTGAAGGGCTTGTGTATAATCACCCAGGGAATGTTGTGTGGACCCCAGAGAATCGTAACTTTGGGCTGTGTTTGGGTGTTCCTCGCCAAACAGTTTTCGTGTGATATCTAGGGCACACTGGAAGGACTGAAGAGCTGATACAACATCACCCAAGCAATGTTGTGTAGCCCCCAGAGAATGGTAACTTTGAGCTGTGTCTGAATACTCTTCACCGAATAACTTTCTTCTGATGTCAAGGGCAAGCTGAAAAGACTCAAGAGCGGATGTATGATCACATATGGACTGTTGTGTGGCCCCCACAGAATCGTAACTTCTGGCTGTGTATGAGTGTTCCTCGCCGAACAGCTCTCTCCTAATGGCAAGGGCTCGCTGTTTAGACTGAAGGGCTGATATGTAATCACCTAGGGAATGTTGTGTGGCCCCAAGAGAATCGTAACTTTGAGCTGTGTCTGAGTGTTCCTCGCCTAGTAGCTTTCTTCTGATGTCAAGGGCTCGCTGTTTAGACTGAAGGGCTGATTTATGATCACCTAAGGAATGTTGTGCGGCCCCCAGAGAATAGTAACTTTGGGCTGTGTCTGAGTGTTCCTCGCCAAACAACTTTGTTCTGATGTCAAGGGCACGCTTTGCAGACTCAAGAGCTGATGCATGATCACCTATGGACTGTTGTGTGGCCCCCAGAGAATCATAACTTCTGGCTGTGTCTGAGTGTTCCTCGCCAAACAGCTTTCTTCGGTTGTCAAGGGCTCGCTGTTTAGACTGAAGGGCTGATGTATTATCACCTAAGGAGTGTTGTGTGGCTCCCAGAGAATCGTAACTTTGTGCTGTTTCTGAGTGTTCCTCGCCACGAAGCTTTCTTATGATGCCAAGGGCTCGCTGTTTGGACTCAAGAGCTGATGTATAATCACCTATGGACTGTTGGGTGACCCCCAAGGAAAGGTAACTTTGAGCTGTATCTGAGTGTTCTTCGCCGAACAACTTTCGCCTAATATCCAGGGCACGCTTTGCAGACTCAAGCGCTGATGCATAATCATCTAAGAAATACTGTGTGACCCCCAAAATATAGTAACTTTGGGCTGTGTCTGAGTTTTCCTCGCCAAACAACTTTCTTATGTTGTCCAAGGCACGCTTTGCGGACTCAAGAGCTAATACATAATCACCTGACTTGAGATGTGAAACTACAGTTGAAATTTCGTTCGTCCAGAGGCTTCTTGGTGAACAAGCGTTTTCTTTCCGTTTCCTTTCTCGGTCAACAACATCTATAGACAGTGAGGAAGTATTCTTAGTTAGGTTAATGGATGTCACATTCTCCGTGTAAATTTCGAACAAAAATAATGATCAAAGACCTCTTACTGTGCTATGTACTTAGGGATATTCATATTTATTTCAAACCCTTTAGTGATGTTCCCCCTTTGAGTGGCTTGAGAACATAATATCATTTTGAGGAATATTTCATAAATAACGAATTAGTCAAACGTAAATAAATTTTCACGCAACTAAGGAAAAAACACTTGAGAGAAACTCTCTTTTATTCAGTTAATAACTGTTGCTGATCAGGCTACATCCCCGCCCCTAAATAAAACCTTATGAAAATCAATCGTTCCCTGGGGAGATAGTGGTTAATTATCAGGCAATTATGGTAAAAAAAAATAAGAAGCCGTTCACGATTTTTCCCTTTTAGAGCTCCGCACACATCAAGCAAGGCAGTTATAATTGTTATGAAGTTCCCAGCATTCTCTAATAAAGGTTAGAACCCTGACGAGCCTTAGTTTAAAAAGCCACAGGGATATACATTAACAGTTAAACCTTGTGCCTACTTTACAACTTTCTTCTGGACATGAACACAGTTTTATGTTTTAATAGAACTGACATGGTTTTAAAGTTTATTTACCTGCCACCATCTTCAGCATGTCGTCTTTAGTTGCCATAGCTTCCATTTTCAAGGCCATGGCATTCACACCTGAGCTGATGCCCTCCAGTTGATGCTGCTGTTGTTGAAGGAAACTTACATAAGCTCGATATTCCTCTTTGATACGTTCTTCTAGTTTACGAACCTCATTTGTGGGAAATTCTGACTCTGTTAAACCACTTATGCCATCAATAAGGTCCGTTTTGACACCAAGAGCTTTAAATGCGTCTTTAGCGTGCTGCACGTACTGGTCAAAGGTGGCTTTAACAATTTCAGAAGTGTGTGAGTGACAAAGCGAATTTCTTAAAAGTCGAAGCTGATCAATCGCGAGTGCAACCGTTTCAGCATTGTTTCCACTCGGGCTGGTCATCGATGCATGGAACACTCCATGAGCCAGTTTTCGAGGTTTCACAAACAGCTCACCAAGTGTCTTGTGATGACCTCCACTGTCGGGCAAAGCAAAGGACTTGGCGTAGATGGTGGCCTGGAACAGAGCGGTACAATCCCATTCTTCACAGGAGACATTTGTGGGAACTTTGGTTTTGCCAGGGCCACCCTCTGAAGTAAGAAATAAGTTTCTAACCGCAGTGGAGTCATCCCACAGTTGATGACCGGGAAGATGTGTCAAGCTGTTGTCCCACATGGACTTGAACGTCTGACGTAAGGCTTTTGGGAACTCATTGAGAGCAATGGAGGCAAATTTGAAATAGTTTAACTGCTCTTCTCGAAATGGTTGTAGCTCCATTTTGTTTTAGTGGCAGTCTCTGAGGCGATAAACCATGCCTTTTTAAATCTTGGTAATCTAAAGAACGGTATGGATTGGCAACTGATTAAATAATCTCAATTTTATTTATTTTAAAGACCATGGTACTCTTACAGAAAATTTATTGGTTATATATTTGTATTGGTTTATATATTTAGCAATTATAAGGCATTTTAATTGAAATGGTATTTTCAGTAGAGTTCTTAGATCATTACATTTACATGTACTCGGTATAAAACGCTACACATTCGTTCCGGCATTAATCTTCATATTGCCGTAGATGCACTGTAGTGACATTTTCAAATTGCCTTTTATTCAGAGATTGAATTATCTATTGGGATACTTTATATTGCACATCCAGTCATTTAAGACAAAGCCATGTTTTCATAATTTGATCGGAAGTAGGATATTGCAGTAAAATGTTAACGACGACTTTGATGCTGTGAAACTCTGACCCTCAGTTAAAAAACAACGTTTCTCAAATGCACGGGGATGTTATCAGCCAACAAACTAAGGGAAGAACGCACTCAAAGTTGTTTTTTTTTCACGGAAGATGGCTGTTTGATTCACAGATATTCAAGACTTGTACAATACATACATGTCAGTGCCCTGGTTTCGATTTTTTTGCTAAAGAGATAACGATTTTTTTTTTACTCATCAACGTTACAATAAAATTAAAATTCTCTTCGCCGTCACTGTTATCATCAACTCCTTGAGATCTGTCATATTATACAAATTTAATCATTTGGTGTAAGAACGTCATCGCAAACAAAGTTCATTTTGTGGACCCCACAAGGTTTTGCTTGACATGCCATGGACAACTGGATGTGAAATCAGTCACATGAAACTACGAAATTGCATCAAAATTGTTTACTCGGCATAGAACTAAAAACAAACCTTAATTGAAGATTGTAGGGTAGAAGCTGTGGCAAAATAACCCCTTTCCTTTTACAAACAAAGCATGCAAAGTCAACCGGAAAAATGGGATAATTGTTAGCCACGGCTCCAACAAAATCACCGTACCCTGTCGCATAAAATAAAAGCGAATCAAAACCGGCGACTTAAATAATCTAACTACGTGGACATATAAGGTCTTCACTCTTCAGATAGGTTTACTGCTCATTCTCACCAACATACAAACTTGAGATTTTCTTTGCCGTCAGTGACATTTTGCACTTGAGCTTCTATTGACAACTTATGTGCAACCAGTCGTAACAAAAATTAAAACGCAGCAGTGACTGACCATTCTTCGTTCAAAATTAAATACTGAATATTTGAAAGTGGGTGCATGGCGTTAGCTGTTGTGTACTCTGCGAGTTTTTGTTTTGTTTAGTTTTTTTTTTTTTTTTTTTTGCATAACTACCCCGCACTCAATTTCACAAATTTACATTCATTTCCTTAGCTGTTTTGTCCAAGTCAACACTAATTTCGCTCTTAACACGATTTACTTATCAACTTGTAGTTAAAAATCCTTCAAAATCCTCCAGCAACAGTAAGACAACAATGATACGAAAATGCTTGTAAAAATGGAAATGTCGAGGTATAATCTTCTTGTCGAGAAAGATTACTCATCTCATTGGTAAAAATCCTCTACCAGATTGCCTGACGATGTGCAATTTTTTTTAGAGATTCCGCAACTGAAAATTTGGCCAAAAACCATCTTCTATTGTACCAGTAAAACAAAAAGCTAATATGAAAACAGCAATAAATTGCAGTTTCTGAGCCTATAGAAAGTACAGCTATTGCTCAGTAAAATACAAGTTCTTTTTATCGTCGTCGCAGAGTTTTGCCAGACACCTTGGACAATTGCATGTGAAATCAGTCGTTTGAAACAACCGAGTAACTCAGCTTTAAACTTGAATCAGTTCTCAGGTATTGTGTTGAAATAGCGGGCTGTGCTTTTAAAAACTTTAGTACTAGTGAGAATCTGAAGAACTAAGCCTTGCACTCTTGAATGTAAAACCTGAGTTTGGTGCGGGAATTAAGTTAGACAACAAACGATGCATGTTTTGAAACTGAAAGTGATTCAATAAGCAGAACCAACATCCATCTCTTAGCCACTTAACACAATTTTTGAGCTTAAAATGAACCACGAAACAGTGTTATGTCTCATTACTACCTTGAAAACAAACAAGCAAACTGAACCTCCACAACATTCGACGAGATTTATACGACAATCAATTTTTCGAAGCATATCGATCAATTTGAAATAATGGAGTGTCGCAACCTATCGTCTTTCAGTCTTGGAAATTGCAGTTCAGTGGAAACTTTGATGCGTCATCTGTTGACTAAACGAGAAACCTTATTTTTTAAATTAGAATTACCTTATTCGAAGATTGTGGGTTGGAAGCTGTCGTTAAATGGCTTCTTAGGGACAAAAAACTATGAGATGTCGTTCTTGTAGAAGTACGCAAAGTCAACAACTCGATGGAAAATTTGTGAGCAAGAGCTCCACCAACAACTCACTGTACCGTGTCGTAATCGCATGACAGCAGTTCGCTAGTGGTGGTGGCCTGTTGTCATGCAAATAACAATTTTATACTGCTGATGGTCTTTCAATTTAAGAAAAAAAACGCTCTTAGCAAGCCTGATCTCTCTTGGAGTGAAGTAAATTCACTTAAAAACCAGAAGTGGGTTCGCGCCAAGTTCACGTCGCTACAGAAAATATAGACTTACATCAGAGTTGTGGACGAAAAGCGCGGCTTTGAGCGGATTATGGATGCGTGTAATCTGTTCTTAACTTGGAAGTACATATTTCTATAAAAAAAAAAAACAAACAAAGTGATCACAAGGCTTTTGGTTGTGAGGTCAGTCATTGCGAAACGATTTGGGTAACAAATTCCAAAACTAGCTCGGGACGAACTTAAGAAAAGTTTGAACTTTTCGCGCGTAAAGGAGGGGCGTTTTGCTAAGGGAGAGATAAAAATGGTGGGGTCCCGCTCAGTTTTATGAAAGACTTTCAGAATGATAAGATAATATCATTAGCAATCAAAGTACCGTTTAGGGGTTAAAAGTAGTTAAATTAGAGAAACGCTATCGTCCTTTTCATATAGAATTAAAAGTTGGGATTTTAGAGCGTGTTTAAAATTGGCGCACTTTTGACTGTTGTTCAAAACTCTTTATGTCCAACAGAAGTATCCCGTCCTCGTTATTTCCTACAGCCCCCCTCCCTTTAGCGATATTTCCTCGACCGTTCTCTATCAGAAAGCCCACTGTTTTCTCTGTAAGAGAGTCGTTTTCGTTGAATAAATGTCCTTCCAGCCAGCTTTCAGCCTTCCTGACAATTCCGGTTCACGAAAACAAATGCTCAGATGAAAGATTTAACTAAATTCAATATGATTAAGGATCAGGTTTTGTTAAACAACGACAAACTTTAAAAGAGCAACCCATAGCCTTTACTTCAAAGGCAAGGACACTGTGCCGTTTGATTGTGTTAAAATGTAACATGTAGAATGTCCGATAGAATGTCCTTGAATGTCCGATAGAATGTCCGTTTGATTGTGTTAAAATGTAACATGTAGAATGTCCGATAGAATGTCCTTGCGACCTTACCCTAACCCTTCTTTTCATTGAAGTTAGTATAACAAGGACTAATGAACATAGCAGATTTTTCCTACGAGAATTGTGTGTAATAGGACAGATGAAGATGGCCTATGTTTTTCTAATAATGCCTTTATTTAGACACGATAATGTTCAAAGCTGAACAGCTTGTGGGGTCGTGTGTCAATCAAAATGAACTCTAAATTAAATAAATTCAAATGATGATGGTTTATTGAGGAGAGGGGAAAACCGGAGTACCCGGAGAAAAACCTCTCGGAGCAGAGTAGAGAACCAATAAACTCAATCCGCTTATGACGCCGGGTCCGGGAATCGAACCCGGGACACATTGGTGGAAGGCGAGCGCTCTCACCACTACGCCAACCTTGGCGAAGTGGTCTGTAGTTTTCTTAGGTCTGTAGTTTTCTACTTTGTCTTTAGCTCCTTTCTTGTAAAGTGGAATAACATTTGCTGTTTTCCAGTCGTCGGGAAGTACACCACTATTAAATGAAGTATTAAACAGAGCACACAAGGGCGAGGCTAGTGAGTTACTACAATGATTCAAAATCCTTGGATGAATGCCATCGGGGCCGCAACTTTTATTGGCATTTAATTGCCGCAATAGCTTTCTAACTTCAACGGGAGTAGTTGATAGCTGCGTTAGATGTTCAGTTCCTACAACTTGCGGGAAGTTTGGAAGATAAGTCAAGTTTTCTGATGTAAATACAGAGGCGAAATAGTGATTAAAACTGCCTGCAATGTCTTTGTGATCGGTCAGAGTCTCTGTATCTACTTTAAGTTTCACGAGGTTGTTTGTTCCGTTCCGGTGCGAGCGAACATAGTTCCAAAACAATTTGCTATCGCCCTTCGTTTGCAGTTTTGACACTTATTGGCCATAACTCTCTCGTGGTGGCCATAACTCTACTATGGCATTAATTAAATGTCAACACACATGGTTAAAGTGGCTTGATGGTAACGCCGATTTTGTCAGAATTTTTTCCTTTGACTTTAGTAAGGCCTTCGACTCTGTATCACACAATTCCCTCTGTAGTAAATTAAAGCAAGTTAACATTAATCCATATATTTTAGATACAATGAAAAATATATGAAGTTCATATATTTTGAACTGCGGTATTAGATACGTATGATGCACGATCCTCGCAGTAGATAGCGAGGATCGTGCATCATACGTATCTAATACCGCAGTTCAAAATATATGAACTTCATATATTTTTCATTGTATCTAATTTATCACTTTCACGGGTTTATTACGAATCAACTTAACGGCCTGCTCCCAGTTGGCTTGTTAGCTCAATTGGTAGAGCGCTGCACTAGTATCGCAGAGGTCAGTGGTTCGAATCCCGTACAGGCCTGATTTTTTTCAGGTCTGATTTTCGCTATTGCTTAAATAGCGCTATCTACTGCGAGGATCGTGCATCATACGTATCTAATACCGCAGTTCAAAATATATGAACCTCATATATTTTTCATTGTATCTAATTTATCACTTTCACGGGTTTATTACGAATCAACTTAACGGCCTGCTCCCAGTTGGCTTGTTAGCTCAATTGGTAGAGCGCTGCACTAGTATAGCAGAGGTCAGTGGTTCGAATCCCGTACAGGCCTGATTTTTTTCAGGTCTGATTTTCGCTATTGCTTAAATACCGCTATCTACTGCGAGGATCGTGCATCATACGTATTAATCCATATATTATTAATTGGCTTATTAGTTTTTTAAATCATAGAAAGCAGAGAGTTGTTGTCGATGGTCATAGTACTGAATATGTTTCTATAAATAGGGGTGTTCCTCAAGGTACAGTCCTGGGGCCGGTCTTATTTTCTATTTTTATTAACGATATCAAAGCTGTTAATACTAATAAGAATCTTCTAGTTAAATTTGCTGATGATATAACTATTAGTTTACCAATCGAGGCAAATGTAGGCTTAGATGAATCCGAAACGGAAATCCTATCCTTTATTGAATGGTCCGAGAAGAACTGCATGAAAGTCAACTTGACGAAAACATGGGAACTTCTTTTACGAGGAAAGACTTCCAAGACGCCTCCTGAACCACTCGAGATCATAGAGAGGAAAGAAAAACTGAAACTATTGGGAGTTACCTTTGAGCAAGTGCCAGTTAATTGGGACACTCATATTGATTATCTACTTAGTAAGGCTAGCAGTAGGTTGTATATTTTGAGAATATGTAAATATTATGGCTACCCTACTGAGAATTTGGACTTACTTTTTCAAAGTTTGATTCTTTCAGTTTTTACATATGCTATTGAGGTCTGGGGGTGTGCTTTTTATAGTAAATATTTAAGTAGAATTGATAAGCTCTTTGCCAGGTGTTATAAGCTGGGTTACTGCTTAAAGCAACACTGTATCTTGGATATCCGTTGTAATAGAGATAAGAAATTATGGCAAAGGATCTCTTCCACCAACACTGCGTTGAGCGATCTCTTACCTCCCCAGAGGACACGGCAGTTGAGAACTAGGTCGCATAATTATATTTTGCCTAAGGTCCAGACAAGCCGTTTTAAATCAGTTTTTATTAATAGATGTCTTTTCAATAGTAATTAATACCTTTTCTTTTTCCTTATTCATTTTATTCATGTTATTCATGTTAATTGTAGCACGTCTGTTTGCACAATAATTCTTAATAAAGACCTTTATTAATATTATTATTATTATTATTATTATTATTATTATTATTATTATTATTATTTGTTTAAGGTATTCCCAGCATGCTTGATTGCATGCCTTCTTTGTTCTATTATTCAAATTTCGGCAACGCGTCCAAAGATTGTCAGAATTTGATACCTTGGCTCTTTTGTAAACAACTCTTGTCTGCCTAATAAACTTCATTACAGCCAGCATCAGCCACGGTGCGTTTTTCATTTTCCTTGGTGATTTGGTTGGTATACAGGTCTTAACTGCTGTGAAGAGTAAATGTTTAAACATTGTCAGTCAGGAAAGCACGGGTCCACAGAACAAAATTAAGCCGTTCATTTAGCATATCCAAATTCGTCTTAGTGAATTTGTAAACCTTTTTATGCAATGGATTCTAAGAGGATGACATCTCAACTTCAAAAGTGATGGAGTCATGATCGGAGAAAGGTTCGCCAACTTGTAGATTTCTAATCAACCCCTCGTTTGATGTTATGACGAGGTCTGAGATATTTTTTCCGCGAGCAGGCTCCAGCACTTGTTGTGACATAAAATGATCCAGAAGAATATCCATTAACCTGCAATTTAGGTCAGTATCACGGAGAACAGAATTAGTAGACCAGTCGATATCCGGAAGGTTAAAATCGCCGACCAATACAATCTCGGCAATCTCAAAAAACAATATCAAGCACAAAAGTGATGAAAATAAAGAAAAATATCAATTAGGGGATTATTAGTTGATCCAATACCAAATTCTCCAAACTCACAGAACTGTATGGTGGACAGTAAGGAGAATAGCTGTGTGTCTTTATTGTTCAAAAGATAAAATTACATATCTTATGTTACATCTAATACAGGAAGTACACTTTCACAAAGCTACATTATACTTAAAAACAATTCTATTAAAAAATGTATTCTTAAAACGGTTTGTGCGAATAGCGGGCATGACAGGGGATTTATTTCTCAAATTATACCTCGTGATCTTGGTCTCAGGGAAGTAGGCTCTAAGAGGATGGCTCAGGATAGTTGAAACCTTGCGACAAATTTTGTGATCTTGCGTTTTAAGTAAGTCACCTATCACTAATTTCTTAGATATGTATTTACGTTTAAAACAACGATCTAAAAACTGCTGGGCTATAGTTAGCTCTGACTCAGAGGCCCCATGCACAGATAGAGCATAAGTGATATTAGGTAGGACAATGGAATTAAATAAAACATCTACTTCTGCTTGGCTACATCCTTCCTTGCGGAGGCATCTGATAACGTATAACCCTTTATTAGCTTTACCTAACTTTTCTTTTAGGTGAGTACTGAATTTGCAGTTCGGCTGAAACGTGAGACCAAGAATGGTTATTGTACTAGTCTGAGGTATGCCAAAAATACTTTTGTAGGCCTCGGCAGTGTGACCTTTTTTATACATAATAAGCTCTTTACATTTAGTAGAATTTGAATTCATTCTATTTTGGCTTGCCCACTGTAAAAACTGATTTATTAAGTCTACAGAGTGATCTTTATAATAATATACCGGAGCAATAATCGTACAGTCATCAGCGTATTTGAAACCAAGTGTCTCGTTCCCTAATTTAATTTCCAGATCGTTAAGAAATATATTGAATAAATAAGGTCCTGAAACACTACCCTGGGTTGTGCCCTTGTTAACTGTTTTCCAATTACAGACATGATTCCCGAAAATAACTCTTTGTTTTCTATCTCGCAAAAAACCTAACCACCAGTTTATGATATACGGGTTAAGTGGTAGACTCTTAAGTTTCTCAGCAAGGAGTTGATGGCTCACAGAGTCAAAGGCCTTACTGAAATCCATCGCGAACATCCGCACTGCCTTGCACTTGGGATCATCAAGAAACTTGCAGATCTTATTCTGTATAAGTAGCAGAGCATCTGTGCAGCTCCCTCCTTCTCTATACGCGAATTGACTATTCAACAACTGTTCTTCTACCGGCCTTTGGGCGTGAATCTTATAGACTGCCTTTTCCAGGGCTCTTGCTATTACAGGGGTTACGTTGATCCCCCGGAAGTCCCCTCTTGCCACTGGAACATCAACTTTTGGCAGTGGGTTTATACTTGCCCTTTTCCACGATCTAGGCCATTGGTGCGTAGCGAGAGACAAATTCCATAGCTTAGTAATGATTGGAGTGAGAATCTCCGCATGGTCTTTCCACACCCAATACGGAATTTGGTCAGGACCAGTTGCAGTCTTCTTTAGAGTACTCAGTGAGTTCCATACATATCGTTCACTAATTTCCGGGACTTTCACCTCAGGACCAATTTCAAGTAACGCGGGCTCAACGTAATCGCCATCCGTACACAGGTCGCCGAAATACTCGTTCAAATCTTGAGCGGTCTCTCTATCCAGCGAAACGTTTGTGGACCGCCGGCGTTGAGATATCAAGTCTACGTTTTTCCACCATTCTCTGCTCCCCATTTTGCCCTCCAGAAGCATCCTTCTGTTTTCGCCAATAACCTTCAACACATTTCTACTAAGCTCTCTATGCTTATTAGTACGTAAAACAGAGATGCGAGACTTGCTACGTAGCATGTATTTAACTAGCGGTGTCATCCAACTTGGATCACGGGACGAAAGGGAAACCGTTCGTAAAGGCATGCACCAGTTAATATTTGCCAGGATCTTCAATTCTAAGATGTTCACAGCTGTTTCGATACTATCCGCCTCCAAAACATCATCCCAGCATTCTGATGCGAGGGCAAGGTAAAGAGCTTGCTTCCTATGCTCACGACAATCCCTAAATTGCACTTTCTTACGAATAGGCTTGAGTTTCTTGCCCGCTGGAACTATAAATCCAATGTGATCCGTCTTAATCAGCATCTTTATAGATAAAGCTTTTCCGAAGAGCTCTGGCCTATCTGTAAGACAATTATCCAAAAATGAATCCCCTCGTGTTGGAAAATCCACTAAAGCAGTCCAACCAGTAATGCGTTTAAGTCTCGTGAGATCAAGGTGATTTAGATCGCCACCGCAAACAATAGTAGCGTTTGGGTGATTATCCAGCATTGTGTCAAAGACATTAAGAAGATAATCCATTAAATCGCATTGCTGGTATGATGTCTTCGGGGGATGATAAAGACCAGATAAAAGAATGTAATTCCCACTTGGCAGCAACACAGTTAGGCAAATAAACTCGTATAAATTAGAACGATAAACATCAATAACTGAAAGATTACTCCTTGTATAGATAGCAACACCTCCCCCATTCCTTAGATCGCATCCAGACCAATTCCTATCCCTTCTGAAGATATTATAACCCGAGATATTGACCACCGTATCGGGTACCTCAATTTTTAAATGAGTTTCCGACACAACACAAGCATCGATGTCATTATTTCTTAAGTCGGCCTCCAGAGCCACAACCGCTCGCACCCGACTAGTTGTTTTCCCCAAACTACAGATGTTAATAAACAAAAGTTTAGGGACAGCAAGCTGACCAGAACTAACAGAGGTGTGTTCGCGGGACACCACTTGTTTTGGTACACTGACGAGATTGCTAGGGTTTCGTCGTTTTTCAACCCGCAGTCGGGGAATAGCAAACCCACTTTCCGCCCTTCGTCCAATGACGACAGAAATATTCTGAATAGATCTCTCCTTCACATGCTGAACATTTTTTCTCAAACCTCCCCGATTACCACGAAACCTGAGCAGCTGTAGTTTCTTAAGCGTCTCTAAGACAGGGCTCGAAGGTTTACCAGATTTCTTTCTCAAACCGAGTAAATAGTTTCTTCCATAACATGGAATCTTCCTTTCGTCCGACCAGGTTTGCTTTCGTAGATCATAGCTCTTCTCTGAAGAAATAGGACCAGGGTTCGTCTCCACATCCATAAAAACTGTAATATCTATCGTTAACAGGGAGCAATCCGTCGCCGCAAGCAGTATATAACCATGTTTAACCCATTTCATGATAGGCCTTCGAAGTCTATCATGGCGGTGCACTCTTGTTGAGTAGCACTTACGAGCTGAGAAGGAAATTCCAAAGACGTCGCAACCAACCGAACTTTTTCCTCTCCAAATAGGCTTGAGAGAGTCAAAGTCTTCATCCAAGTATATATTGTAATAAAATTGAAGCTTAAAATTGATTAAAATAGCTAATAGAAGAGGAGCCAATATCCTCGTGGCCGCCATACTCGGCGCCTGCGCAAAAAAAAAAAAAAAAAAAAAAAAAAAAAAATAGCTAATGAGATCGTGGGAGCGGAGGGTTAAACTTAGTCAGATGAATTTGAATTTAGCAGATTGGGCAGATTTTCTCCGATCTGCAGAAGAAATTTTACGCGGAAAATGAAAATTTCCATAAGTTAAAATGTCTCAAGAACTTACCACCTAAAATCTGACTGAAAAAACTCCAGGGGAGTAGTTAGGGGTAGAATTTTGGTGTGAATTTCTAAGAATTAGTATCATTAAAATAATTGTCTCTGGTATGTGTTTAGGTTTTGAACAGATTTTACTGAATAAACATTGAAAACACTTTGGTTCCCTTCTTGTTAATGTTCTCATAGTATGATGTTCTGCGGCAAGAAAAATTGGTCCCCACCAGAACTTTTGGTCATCTTGAATTGTGAAAAAATTTTCCACTAAAAAAACACAAGAAATCATGTCAACCTCGTTCCCAGGGCTTTTCCCTTTTTGAATTTTGGCGGGCGGGAAAATTCAAAAAGAGAAAAGCCTTGGGAACGAGGTTGGAAATCATGATCATGTCTGTACCAAATAAAACTCCTACAAATGTTTTGCTTGGTAGTAAGCTAAGTTATCTTCCTGGCACAGATCGCTGTCTTTTGTTCCATTTTGTTTTGTTTTTGTTTTTACCATCGACACTGTCTTCAATCTTGGCTGGTAACATTGCACAATTGTCTCAAACTTTTTAGTCGCTGCCTTTTTTTAGAATTTTATGCTTCCAAAATTTCTCTCTCACTATGCGTACCACTCAAAGTTCTCCATTAGTTTACTGTGTTAAGTCTAAAGCAGGTAAACACTTATCCAGGATCGAAAAAAGAAACGAGAACTCCTGTGAGGAATTCATGGATAAGCTTGATAATATTCAGTCTTCAGAGATTCTCTAGTCCTTTTTTTCCACTTCACTCACCATCCCGATACCCCCAGATTAGTTCACCGGGCGTCAACGTGGTTAGAATCTTCCAGTGCATTTCATTTGATTACTAAATAAAACATTCATTTTTTAGATTTATACAGAATTAGTTAACAAAAAAAAAGTTTAAATACTAGTTTACTTACTGCAAAAGTACACTCATCTCCTAGAAATTAATCGAAACAAAACTGGAAAACCAGTGTATCAATTTAAGTGAAATACTAATTGTTAAACTGTTAATATTTTTCCCACGTAATAAAAGAGAATATCTGCCCTATTTTCTTAAATATTACTTTAATCAGCTTGAAATAGCTGAAAGATACTGTTTGGATGTTATCGTTAATGCTGTTTTCTGTAATGTTAAGAAATAAACTAAGAAAAGTAACTGATGATTTCTCTCTGCCTTCATTTTGTTTTGAAAAAAATTCTTGGTATTACTTTCATACTTTTAAAACAAAAAAAATCAAAACGGATTAAGAGGATATTTTGGTGCATTTGTTTTCTCTTACTGGTGATGGAACAAATACGTCACCTTACGCTCTGCTAACAGACAGTACATCTTCATGTTTCTAAATGATGAGTTAAATTGGTACTTTGAGTCAAAATAATCCCAATTATCGTTAATTTGAACTGAAGTCGTTGACAACACACTGCGGAAAAACAATTCCCGCAAAGGCTCACTGATATGCAAAAACAAAGCCCGGACACCGTACAACTAATCGACATAATCAGATCTAGGCTATGGTAACAGTAGTCTGAATTTCAGCCGTCTCTTCCCTTTACCCCAAGGGGGGCGCGGGAGAGTCTCTCTTCCGCGCCCCCCTTGGGGTAAAGGGAAGAGACGGCTGAAATTCAGACTATGGTAACAGTTAAATTATCAAATGAGTTTCAGCTGAATCAAAGCATTTCATATTTCTGTAAGAAAACTATGGATTGCTACGAATTTCTTACCTCAAAAATTGTTTGTAGATAAATTTTTAGTATATTGAACTTGCCTACAAAGTGATCAAGGAAAAAAGAGCGTGTCCATGGCACGCACGAAAGATTGGAAAGAGCTCCACACACGGACCCACGGACCTCTAAAACTCACGACTTATTTTACCTTTTAATATTTAGCCCCTAATACTTAGGGTTAGAAACGATGGTCTATCCATTCAGTGTCCATTTTTAACTTCTCTCTAATGTCACGACAGTAGGGCTAAAGTTGACTCTTCTAATTTCCTTTCCGTTTCCACCATTTAAAACGACAGCTTTCTTCTGATGTCAAGAGCTTTCTTTGCGGATTTTTGAGCTGATTCTTTATCGCCTAAAAAATATTTTGTGGCCCCTACAGCATCGTAACTTTTAGCTGTGTCTGAGTTTTCTTCACCAAAAAAATCTAGTCTGATGTCCAGGGCCTGCTTTGCAAACGCCAAAGCTGATTCATAATCACCTAGGGAAAGTTGCGCGGCCCCCAGGAAATGATAACTTTGGGCTATGTCTGAGTTGTCTTCACCAAACAACTCTCGTCTGATGTCCAGGTCACGCTTTACAGACACGAAAGCTGATTCATAATCACCTAGGGAAAGTTGTGCGGCCCCCAATGCAAGTAGAAGAAACTATTAGCTGTGTCTGACTGTGAGTCACAGAATAACTGTTGTTTCATTTCCAGAGCACAATGATCAGAATCAAGCGCTGATTCAAATTCACCTAAGGAAAGTTGTGTGCTCCCCAGACAGTCGTAAATTTCAGCTTTGTCTGCGTCTAGTTTCTCGCCTTGTCAGAAGTTAAGATGTTACGGTAGACAGCTACAGAAAACCTCGGATAAAATATTTAAGTGATTTCTATAAACGTGTCAGTTTTTTAACCGTTTTTGTTTTTCCTTGTGCTGAGAGGAGACCAATATATCACCGGCTTATTTGTTTTTCGGTGAGCCAGCAACTATCTCAAGCTTAAGAAATAACAAGTCAAATATTTTGGTAGCCTTAAATCTTTGTTGCATTTTAAACTTTGTAGACTAGAAACACAACATGCCAAATGATTGTCAAAGTTGACCGCTAAACAAAATTGCAGGCGCGATCTGACCAAAGATGGCGAATTGTCCTTTTGATTTACAACAGCTTTCAGGGCATTAAATTATCTTTTTGCCACCAACATATATCATGTAAATATCACGCCGTAAAAGACCAATCACTGTGATCTATATTTCCGAGAGATCACCGCGTTTAACATTTCAACAAGACAACGAAGCAAATCGAATCTCGGTGTAACGTATGCGGCCGTTACCGGCCAGCGGTTTTATGTTTGTATCGCATACCCAAAAGGTCGAAAATAAACAACATGGCTTCAGTATGCTACACTCGGTACATTGTGACATAATGGCTACTTGTCTGACGAATGATATCAAGCCAAAAGTTACAACTGAGGCACCACAGAGACGTGTGTACTATCAAGCTTCTTCCGAGATTTCTTTTGTCAGAAAATTCGACTACATGCGCCCTTGATGTTCATCATCAACTGCTGCGTTTCCCAGAGAATAATCCAAGTATGGCTGCGAAAAAAGTTCTTAGAAAGGGCTCAACTTGCGCTACTCAAAGATTCTCTCCTCGTTCATGTTTCAACGATACTCTCTGGGAAATTTCTTGTAAATTTCAAGTTATTACGTTGACAACAGAGATGTGGTTTACGGGATTTTATTGATACAGACCAAAAAGCGGGAGGTAGATGTAAATTTCATGTCAGCACGGGTTATGAAATTAGTTGCCCCAAAATTTTATTGCTGATCTTGGAAGTTCAGTGATGGCTTTCACTGTCCATGTAGGAATAATGATCAGAAGTGGTTGGTCATCGGAGATATTGGGCCTTAAAATACCCTTAGTTTTAGACTTTGTCAAAACCAGAAAAAGTCGTCTTTACTTAAGGGAGAGGTAAGGGAAGAAATGAAATTAAAACGTAAAAACAATTCAATTTTCTTAAATTCTGATAGATATTAAATACAACCCAGTCGATTAAATTTGCAGATGGATTTTCGGTTTGTCACAGCAGCAATGCAAAGTTAGCTAATTAATTATGCAAAAAGAGCAGGAAATGGGGGTTTAACCCAGGGGGACCCTAAATCTCCCAGGGAGTCAAATATTTTGACCAATTATTTTCACACATTTGTTAGCTCATAATAATTAGTATCTGTGCCAAGTTTGAGCCAAATCGGTGATTGAGTTTTATCGCCCCTGCCCGGTTTTCTAGTGGACACGCTCAACAATAGGCATCGGCAAACACCTCCAGCTGAAAGAGGTATTGGCGCATATAGTGGGGTATAGCAGGATTAAAATCCAGATAATCACATGCATTTTTTATTCTAGTTTCTGTGATACCTTCAATATTGAAGCAAAAAGTAAGTTTCTCTAATAGATCGTTTTTACGTGATGTCATCAAATTCCAGAATTTAAAACTAAAAAGCCACGAAAATTTTTATCCTCATCAGGCATAAGGGGGTTTAAATTTATACCTGTTTTCAATTTTTCAACTCAATAGCGTGCTTCGTTTCGAAACGCAGTTTGAAGTTCACAGGTGTGGCGGTGCGTGACCTACAGCTCCGATCGTGTCTGTCGAAAAATATACATTTATCTAGTGATTTTTAGCCTTTTTAGGAGTTTAAGTGTTAGGAAAATGCGTTTATTAATGTTTATAGGCTCAGTTAAGGTAGCCAAAGTAAGTACCAGATATTAACTTCCACCCGCCATGTTGGTACACCAAAGATGTGGACCAACATGGCGGCTTTATACTGGGCTCTACAAATTCACACAAAACATTTCGACGAATATTTGAAGTTTGGAAAAACGAAAAGGCCTTAGACTGGAAGGAGTGTCTTATTTACCTTTCTCCTATAATATTACAATTTCCTAACTTTATCCATAGAATAGTTTTCGATTAATTTTTTTCATTGCGTGAGAGTGGAAACGATCTATAGATGGGTTTGGAAATTTTCCAAATTACGTTTTAAGCTTCGGAGATGAGTATGAAAAACTTATAATCTAGAATTTGAATAGGAAGACTTATTTAAATGTCTTTTTAATTGGGACAAGCTGTGTGGAGAGTACTATTTACACCTATTGGTTGGAATATAGGCGCTGAAGTCGTCAAATTTCTTGTATAAAAGACTATTTAAAGTGATTAAATCTAGATCGTGAAAGCTTGATAAGCGACCAAGATATTTCTTAGAGGGAAGACAAGTTATTGAACTGACCATGACAGGATATGAATTATAAGGCAGCTCTCGTAGGAGAGGTTTTGTTTACCTTAGTTTGGTCAGAGTTCCCTCTATTAACTCTGGTTTGGTTCACAGCTTATCGTAGTCCTTGAATATAATCTCTTAACTTGTTAATCCGTGGCGGGCAGCGAAACTGTCTAAATCTCTTGCACACTTGATTGCGATCTGGGTCGAGAGTGCTCGTTCAGGAGGTTGGGACTTTTGCCTTCCAATTATTTTTAAGGCCTTAAAAGGCCCACGCCCATCTGAGATTGTAAAGCTCATGAAAATGTATTTCCAATGAGGTTTGATGTCGAAGGCTGCGTATTAAAAAGTAGCGGTCATCAAACTGGGGGAAGACTGCACTAAATGCTGTTTTTCCACAGAGGACGGCTGGTTAATTCACAGATATTTAAGACTTGCATTGTACAATACATACGTATGCAATGTATGGAACGCCAAGCGTGACAAAAATGTTGAAAACTAAAATATAGGTTTTATCACTAAATATATGTTGTACTGTGTAATAAATGGGTTGAATATTGCTTATATATAGCTTACGCTGAGAAAAATACAGGTTGTAAAGTTCAACATATATATGTGTCGCTTGAAAGTACAGCCTCTTATATATAGGTTGAAAATATCGATTTTCTGGGCTTTTCCGAAAATCTTCGGAACGAGACCGACGCGCGCGTCACGAGCCTATTTCGCGTTGTAAAGGCCACGCCATAATGGACGCTGCCTACATTGGCGATTTTTTCGAAAGAATTCCTGGCATTATCTAATAGGCCCGTCGACATCTTCACGACACTCAGCAAGAAGTAATCGAACGTATTCACAAGAGACTAGGGGACAGTCTTTTTTTAGTGAACCATCTCGCAAGTCGGGCGTGTAATTCATCAAGTGCGATCGATGCGGACAGACAAGGTGATTTGTATTCTCTTATGGCAGCGGTGCGATCATTCTACGATGCATACTCAAGTAAAATAGAGTACTGTCTTCGGATAAGTAATGCAATAATAAAAAAAAGTTTACAGTAATAAATTAGTTGATACCCATAAAATGTCTCTCATAATAGTAATAAATAAAATAAATGAAAGAATTGATTGAGAATTAGTTGATATGAAAGCTAGGTACAGTTCCTCATAAAATAAATCAAGAATACCGATGCAGTTACTAACAATTTGAGATTTTCCTTGGTGATGTATCTGTGAATGCGACCTATGCACCTGATGGCGTTCGTTCGGCTTTCTTACATGTCTCATTAACAATTGGTTCATGCTTTAGCATGCACTATCGAGTTATGGAGCACGCGGGAAGTTTGGAGAGCACGAAAGAAGCGTAAGAGTTACCCGAGGCGATAGCCGAGGGAAACTCTAGCTTCTTGAGTGCTCTCCAAACTTCCCACGTGCTCCATAACTCGATAGTGCACCGCTGAAAGCATGAACCAATTGTTTTAGAACATAGCCGGTGGAATTGTGCATCAAATGCGACGCGAAAAACGGACAACAATATCAGTTGAAGCGAATCGTGACGGCGCTGATGCCAAGTCTCCTTTTCCTTTGTTTTTCTCTTTTTCTGCCTCATTTAAGAACTCTAGCCCATGGGAAAAAGTCGAAACATTGTCTTCGTTTACGGACTAGCAGGCCGAGTTTCTGTTTGTATCCGTTATTGTCGCGAAATGTATTATTTTTCCCCGCACTAGCAATGGCCGCTCGCGCGAAAAAAAAATTTCTGGCGAAGTCGGATTTGCTGACGCTATCAGCGTGCACTATCGGGATTTTGAGCACGCTTACGCATAATGAATTTGATTGCGCGACTCTGCTAGCTATGTTCTAATTTATGTTAGTGATAGGTTTTTATTTAAATTAACACTAATATCACGAATTCTCTCACTTGGCTCGATGGTGTTATTAGCAAAAGCCGCTAACTTCTCAATTTTTGGTGACATAGTGAACCAGGATGTAAATAGATAAATTAATCCGTCTTTTTCACTATTACTTCTCAGAATGGATGGCGTCAGGTTCCATCGTGTTACATCCTCTACACAATTTCGGAGAGCAGTTGGAGATAGAGCCTGATTTGTAGGACCAATTGAGTGTCATCTGCATAAAAACAAAGAATTCAAGCTATGGCGAGCAATTACATCTTGAAAGGGGCGATAAACAGGGTGAAAAGTAATGGTCCAAGTATAGACCCTTGTGGGACACCATGACGCACAGCACAAGGAGTGGACAGTTGATCTCCAATAACTATTGATTGCCGACGGTTTTCTAGGTAAGATCTGGACCAGTACTGTGTCAGTTTTGAGAAATCAAAGTAGGACTCAAGTCTTTCCACTAAGATCAAATGATCAATAGTGTCAAAGGCCGCCGACAAGTCGAGAACTAGAACTAATAATACTATTCTAATCAGAGAATGTTTAGAAATACATTTGATGATAAAAATTAACGGTAAAAAACTACGACGTTTCGAAGTCTGCATGACCTCATTATCAAGTAAAATGTTAAAACTGATGTAAAATTGTAGCTCAGAGATTATATACAAATAAAATGTGATAACTTCATTAGAATAATGAGCGTTCATTGTTATTGGTGTCAGATCGTGCAGTATATGTTTAAATAAATACTTTTGCACGTATTGAGTCAGACTGCGTGTTTAACTTTGGTTTTTGTTCGCGAATGAATAACATTTCGTGGATTAGGCAGTCCATTTTCCCGCGGCATTTCTTGAGAACGGAAAACATTTTCCCCAGGCCAGCGGACGCTACACCGTGGGCCTCCCTCAGATGCTTGCCAATGACAGAGGCTTTATGTTCTTCTATGCGTTGATGAAGATGGCGTGTGGTATAACCGATATAATCCGCATCGCACGAATCACATTTAAAAGTGTAAACAACGCATTGGTGGTTAATTAAAGCGGGCTTCTCTTCTTGTATCTTGTATCTCTTCTTGTATCGTAAGATCGAGGGAAAGCTCAAGATACAAGAAGAGAAGCCCGCTTTAATTAACCACCAATGCGTTGTTTACACTTTTAAATGTGATTCGTGCGATGCGGATTATATCGGTTATACCACACGCCATCTTCATCAACGCATAGAAGAACATAAAGCCTCTGTCATTGGCAAGCATCTGAGGGAGGCCCACGGTGTAGCGTCCGCTGGCCTGGGGAAAATGTTTTCCGTTCTCAAGAAATGCCGCGGGAAAATGGACTGCCTAATCCACGAAATGTTATTCATTCGCGAACAAAAACCAAAGTTAAACACGCAGTCTGACTCAATACGTGCAAAAGTATTTATTTAAACATATACTGCACGATCTGACACCAATAACAATGAACGCTCATTATTCTAATGAAGTTATCACATTTTATTTGTATATAATCTCTGAGCTACAATTTTACATCAGTTTTAACATTTTACTTGATAATGAGGTCATGCAGACTTCGAAACGTCGTAGTTTTTTACCGTTAATTTTTATCATCAAATAATACTATTCCCACTTTAAAGATTCTCCCATTCCCTATTCCCCTCCCATTCCCATTCTCCCATTCCCTCTCCCATTCCCACTTAAAAGATTCCCCATTCCCTATTCCCCGTTCTCTATTTTAAATATAGCCGGAGGTCAAAGTTACTTCAACGTTAGAACTACATGAAAGATGAAAAAGATGACCAATAAATGGTACTCGGAAATGAGTTATATTAGACTTTTTTATGTTGCTTTTCCATTTCACCGCTCCAAGTGGGATAAAAATCCATAAAACCCATGTTCCATTCAATTCTATTGCAACTAGATTAATTACTGATCGTCTAGGTAGATTACCTATTAAAGACTGGATCAATTGGGTATGGTATAAAGAAGAACAAGACATCAAGAAAACTCAGAATCAATAGCACCAAGGTAATAAACATGGCTGTAACGCTTCTACTGTGTACAGAATATAATTCAACAACAAGTTCTGTTGAGTTTTTCAAAACACTGAAAGGTTGGTTTCTACCCATCATCTACAGCAATTTCTCGAAGAGTTGCTTCACCTCGAAAATTCTTCTACTCAAACGTAAAAACGTTCACCACAACCTTACAGCACAAAATTATGATTAATGTAGCGGAACACCTGAAAAACGACGTCACGTTATGATCAGAGACTACGTTACGTCGACGTCACGCTACAGCGCCATCCGAAATTGGGGTAAAGCGTCCTAAAATTAGACGGAACCCATTCAAAGTCAGACGGAACTTTCCAGGATCAGGCGAAACATACCGAAATCAGACAAAACCATTATAGATCGTCCGCAAAAAATCAGACAGCAATGTTTGAAATTATACAGAACTGTTTACATTTAAACGGAACGGTCAAAAGTTGGACGGTACCGTCTAAGTAGAAGAGACCGACCCAGTGGGAAAGAGCGTCTTCCTTGATTCCGCCCCAGTCCTCCTTTCAAACTCTGCCACGTTTTACCACGTTATGCGCAAGCGTCGAGAACACTAATTTCGTTCTGTCCCTGAAAGTGATAACTACGAAGAATTTTGCAAAAAATTGCTTAAGAACATTATATTGGAAAGGTTCTTCTTTTAAAGCAACTCCACAGTCATGGATCCACCAATGGGAGGTACAACTTGTTTCATTTTTTATTTACGATCGTAAAAATGGACACTGAAAACCTGAAGACGTTTGGAAATGTGGAAATTGTTGTGCCAAATTGTGTTCTTTTCGCAATCGAGTTCTCGAGATGGTAGTGCTGCTACATCGGTTTTATTTCGTTTTTGTGTTTGGAATGTGTGCTCCATTATTATTTTTGTCTTGGAACGTTACACATTGTGCGATTTTGAATTTACTCCTTCATAATTGAAACGTGTTAAGATCATCGTAAAGCAAAAAACGGTTTTGGTATAAAACCTCGGCTGCCCAAACTGTGTAATTTGTATACTGATAAGTTTTATCTTTGGATGGAAACTAAGCCGCGGAAGGTTCATTGGATATTGATCACATGAACATAAACTAGTTTTTTGTATGGGGGTATTTTCATTCTTTATCTGACTTGCTCGCGTTACAGCAGACACAGACAATTTAGACTAATTGATGTACTTCACAAAGAGTCATTGAAAATGATTTTATTCACATTTTCATCTCTCCTCTCTCTCTCTCTCTCTAGACTCTAACGTTTACCCAACGCAAACCTCTCCTCGCAGACGTTCACCCTATGATGGTATCTGTGATGTATAATATCTCTTTGCTAACACTCTGCATGCTGCATGCTTTTCTGGTGTTCTTGGTAAATCTTTAAAAATCTCTGACTTCTTAGTCTGTTAAGCAGCTTAATGTCACTAACACATTAAAACTGAAGCATTCTTCTTTCCCATGTGTTTTAACCTCCAAGTAAAAGAGATCTTGGTTATCATTGTTTCTTAAAATAAATTCATTTATTAAAATATATACAAAATAATATTAAAATAAAATGATCAATACATAATAATGTAAATAATTATATAAATAAAGAATAATTTTTACAGCATAACCACCCAATATCAGAAAGAGGAAGTTTAGAAATACAGACAACAAAATTTTTAAAAAAAATAAAAGATTCTAATGATTTGAGTGTACAGACCAATAACCTCTGTTTATTTATTTATTCATTTACTCTTTCACCATGAAGGTGTGGGACATACAACCAAGCGATGCTCTAAATTAAGTGTGCCCTTAAGAGAGACACTAAAGAGTAAAGTGTATTTCCCAAGAACACAATGCATTGAATTGGCCAGTTCTCGAACCAGGGCCCTCTCAATGCAGAGTCCAGTGCACTGTCCATTAAGCCACTGTGCCACCCATATGGGACACAACTTAGCAGTAACCTAGCGAAATAATCTTGATTGATGAAATCTTTTTGCGATAAGGAGTATTTTATAGTAAGAATAAGAATAGCATATCAAATTATTTAAAATCTGAAGGTGAAGTGATAGTTTATAGCTGCAGTAACTTTATTACTTGAGTAGAGTACAGGTGAGAGAGCTTTTATGTAAGGTTATTTCTGAATTTGCTGAGCTATCAACATGAGGCAAGTGTGTGACGTTTAGCTCATTGTCACAGTCTCTTCTGAGGTGTATGACATGAGCCAAATTCAGTTTTTTTTTCTTTCTTTTGTCTTTCCCATGGACACCCAATGAACCGTTCATAAATCAATTTAATGATAAATAGTATTGAATAACCATCAGGATTTCGAATGAAACGTTGTGAGCTTAACTTCAATCATGTAAAACTGGGAAAATGTATCAAGCATCTGAGCTAAATAGCAAATCCAATGTACCGTTTTTTGTCATCAGTGACTTGCTGTACATAGTAACAGCTATTTACTCCATTGAAATGTACTGTTTTCACTTGAAAAGAACCCAGCAGAGAAATTAACACATGAAAATGGCAACTAATTTGAGCGCCATTCTGTGTTGTTAAAGCCTACTTTGTGTTGTTCTTGTCTCCTTCAGAGAACTCTGATATGTATAACCAGAGAATGCCTGTCCAGAAAAGAAATGTTTCATCAGGTAGACATCAATAAACTAGTTTTGTTTTTGCAAATTTTGCCTTTTACCAGCAAATTAGACATACAAAGTGCCGCAATATTGCCCCTATAACTCGTAGTACTTTTTTTTCGCCTTCAGCTCAACATCGAGGGGGCCAATATAGAGGATACAGCAGTCCTACCCCCCTGTTTGAAGATACAAGTGTAGACCAACAACAGGGAATGCCAGGAATGCCAGGGGGGATGGGACAGTTTGCTGGAAATGAGTTTCTGCAGGGTCCCATGGCCAATGTGGCAGTTGGTTATGGAGCAGCAATGGCTAATCAAGGAAAGGAATATGTGGAAAAGCATGTAAGTTGTGTCTGAAAACATTAGTCATCTGAAGTCACTACCAGTTTAAGAATAAATGTTGCTGTTAGATAGAGTTTACTTGAATTAAAATAATTTCAGAGGAAGATAAGCTTTTTGAATGAAAATCATTAGACCAGGGTTTCATCCATGGATATCGTGTATTTTTTCATCAGAATTTCCCATAGTAAATAAGTGGTATAGTTGTACTGTGGGTTTAAGATTCTCAAGGGCATTTCAAATTAAAGAGAAATTTAACCTGATATTCAGTGATAGGTAGGAATTAACCCTTATTAGGGGAAATAAATAAATAACAATAATGGGAAATAATGGCAAGAATAAAGAAAATTATCAATTAGGGGATTATTAATTGATATAATACCAAATTCTCTGAACCATTGTCAGAGAATTTTATGGAAGACTGTTAGGAGAAATGCGAATAAGATCTT
This sequence comes from Stylophora pistillata, assembly GCF_964205215.1. Classification (NCBI taxonomy): domain Eukaryota; kingdom Metazoa; phylum Cnidaria; class Anthozoa; order Scleractinia; family Pocilloporidae; genus Stylophora; species Stylophora pistillata. Next base: position 10,305,685 of record NC_142524.1, on the reverse strand, counting down.
GGAAGTGAAAGGGTTAAAGTCAATTTGCTGGTCATCTACTGTTATCCACAGGGTTCAAACAGGTCCTGGAAAATCTGGAAAGTCCTGGAATTTTATTTTGACATTTTCCAGGACTGGAAAGTCCTGAAAAAGACTACAGGGTCTGGATAGTCATGGAAATTTGCTTACATCAAGCAATAAAGTTTTCAGAATTTACATTATAAGAAATGTGTATAGACTGCAAGGTGGAGAATTGATTTTGAAATATTCGGAATGAAAAGGATAAAGGTCAAGTTTGGAGCCATGGGAAAATCAATCTGAAACTTGAAAAGTCGTGGAAAAGTCCTTGAAATTTGTTTCTAAAAAAGGGTACAAACCCTAATCCAAATTTATTATTTGTGTAAGAACTACATGTATTAGACATGTTCTGTTTCACATTGTACCTGTCAGATGTGAACGTACTAATGATAAACTATTAAAATGCTTTTTTTTTTATCAGATTGACCGATTTGTTTCAGTATCAAAATTAAAGTATTACTTTGCTGTGGATACTACGTATGTCGTCAAAAAACTGGGACTTCTTATCTTCCCTTTCACACACAAAGTATGTAAGGAAATGGTTTGTGGACATGGTTCTTACTGAGCTATCCGTGATGTTAATTTTTTATATTTTTTACATAATACTGTAGCATTGCATCCTCCTCTCTTGGGAATATCTGGTGATCAGGGTTTGGTTAGTGAGAATCAGGTTATGTGGCTGAAGTTGTAGGAGTAACTGGAGAAAATAGAGGTTGCATAGCTTAAGGTGCAATCGCAAAAGGAACTAAGTAAGTTGGAATTGCAGTCACATTGGAAATATTCAAAGCTGTACCTGGAAGGCTCCTGTCTTAAAGTGCCCAGCTCTTTAAAGCTTTTGATAAATGCTATATTCTATAAATATCTCAAAGACAAAACTTGGTTGCCAGAGTGTGGAACCCAAGCTCTGCTAAAGCATAGCAGCACTGATTCTAAACAGTAATCTGTAACCTATCAAAGAATGTTACTACCAATTAGTGGATCACATTGTGGCTGTTTCTTTACCCAGAATTGGTCAGTGCAGTATAACAAGTCAGAACCTGTTGCACCAAGATATGAAGTGAATGCTCCTGATCTCTACATTCCCGGTATGTTTTCAGCCTTTGAAGGAACATAGTCACTTTCAACTAAAAACTCAGCTTCGTTTTTCATATTCCAAACTAAGGTCATTGCTTTCTCATTGTCTTTATACCCTAAAAAACTATTTCTGATCCCATGTAGCAGGGTTGTAGCTAGGAAATTATGCTGTGGACTGAAATTGCAAGTGAGGTGGTTCAAAGGTGGTGAACGATTTTAAGAAGGAACAAGCAATCGTCTGCGAAAAATCCAGCTGGTAATTGCCCCTTTTTTACCCAGTGAAATTCGCAGACAGCCAGTGCTTAGCGAGATCCCTGCATGTAGGGGTTGTGAATCAGAGTGCTCATTTTCCAAGAGCTGAAGATATATCTAAGACAAGTGAGCTCTAAACATTATCTATGACCAGAGTGAGATAATTTTAATAGTATTGTCTTGATCATCTCAATAATAGATGTATGCATGGTAAAAGAATACCCTACAAAATACCAAGAAAAATAGCTAATGGAAAATCAAACTTTGGAAATGAGTTGGACTTTGGAAACCCTAATTTTGTTTTGTTTGCTTTTTATCATTATTATTTTTTTTTTTTTGTTTTTGTTTTTTTTTTTTGTGTAGTGATGGCATTTGTTACATACATTCTTGTTGCTGGGCTAGTTATGGGAACGCAAAACAGGTAAACATTTCTTTAATGATTTGAAATATGGCAGCAGCATACTTTGATCATATCAAAACTTTATCTTTCTTTTGCCAGATTCACTCCTGAACAACTGGGAATCACAGCCAGTTCTGCTCTTGTGTGGCTGTTTGTTGAAATTATGGCAATCCTCTTTTCCATGTACATCTGTAACGTGCAGGCAGAGATCAAGTGGCTTGATCTTTTAGCATTTTGTGGCTACAAATATTTTGGGTAAGTATTAAGGTGAAAAAAAATTTTTTACTTCCAAAAACTGCCATCTAGGCTATTGATTTATTTCTTTCCTTGGAGGAAAAATTTCACTTCACTCTGGTCTTATTCACTGAAGATTTTTTAACACATTTTTTTCCTTTTAGTTGATAAGGAAAAATTTGTCTATATATTAAATTAGTGTTTTCTAACGTGTCTTGAAAAGGAAATAAAAATTTTACTGAAATTATGATTTACAGAATGTCTTGACATGATTAATCCCAAACTGCTCCTTAAAAAATTCCACTTGTTATACTGTATTTATTATTATTAAAAACTGGATCATTGGATAATGCAATTCAAGACTTTTTATTGGCTTAGCCATTATGGTATATCAGCCAATATACCATAATCTACAAATATGGTAAGCGTACGCATCAGCTTAAAATCAAAAGGGAGCTAAAAAATCCAGTTTCTTCTTACAAAATAATAATTTCTTGGGGGCGTTTTTAATAGAACAATTATTCCACTCGCGCTTGTTGGATATGAGATGATTATAGCCAACTCGGCGCTACGCACCTCGTTGGCTATCTATCATCTCATATCCAACGCGCGCTCGTGGAATAATTGTTAATTACAATATGATTACTCAGGTGATAACGGAGGTTGGTGCACTTTGATTAGTTTAGAGTAACATTATGTCTAGCCAGACAAGTAATCACCCAGTGTGAGGTGATCAAAAAATTGATTTCTGGTAATTTTCAAAATTTCTATTGTGCTTACTCTTGATGATTGTAGAGAGGTTTTGGGTAAAGTGAAAGGAAATGTAGCTGTTGTAATAATCACCTGATCAATTATACCAAAAAGAAATTTCCTCCTCCGGCTCAGTAAACATTGTCAAAAATTGCTAAAAGTATTTTTTGTTTGTAGGATGATTGCGAGTTGCCTTGGTGGACTTGTTTTCCATTCCTTTGGTTACTACCTTATACTCTTATGGATGAGTATCAGCATTGGATTTTTCATGGTATACATGTAGTTGTATCCCTTGTTATACATGTAGTTCATTTAACTATGTTCAGTTAACTTTTCTGGGTGGTCAACTTTTTCTTATGTTATTTTTGAGTGACTCTGGAACTTGTCTGCATTCTGTAGTGCTGGCATATTCGAAGAAGTTAAATACCCAGCTTTTCACCAAATGTGTGGCTGTCATGTTGTATATTTATAGCTATTACAGAGATTTAGCACCGCGTATAATTATGTGAAACGGCAAATGTCAGCTTTCCTTTTCGCTCTTGGCTGGAAACAGCTTGAAAACTTACATTTTGATCGCTATTTATCTGTATTTCAGGTGCGCACCCTGAGGTTAATCATTGTACCGGAATCTGCACCTGATGGGATTGCCAGAGCAAGCAAACGAAGAATATACCTCCTGTTATTTATTGCCGTGTTACAGCCTTTGTTCATGTATTTCTTGACAAGTCATTTGAGACCAGTTGTTTCCGAGTCCCTAAATGGCCCTAAAGTCAACTTGTGAAAATGCTATATAGATATTTGTTTAATATCTAAAATACTCTGTTCCTTCTGCTTCATATCCCAAAGAAAATGTTCTTTGAAATTCTAGTTAGAGTAGAAAAGAGGATTCAGCTTCTGTGTATATTGGTTTTTGAGGATCTTCAGAGCTCAATGAGGAATAAAACAAAAACACGGTCAAATGAAATCAAGCAGTCTTTGACAAAACCGAGAATATAACTGATTACAGTTTATTTGAGGGGTTTTTTACCAATGCTGCTTTCTTTCACATATTTTGAACTGCAGATTTACTTGACGCTCTCAGAAATTATCCAAAATATGTTGCGAGCGAGACAATTGCTGACCACGTGACTTGTCTCGCGTCTGTAATCGCTTATTTATGTCACCTCTCGCTAGTGCTTTCTTGCGCATTTTTTGATCAATAATTTTATACCAAGTAGATGTTTTGCCCCGGACATGTCGTACTAAATTGAGAAGTTGAACGAATGCTTTCCTTTAATGGGTCTAGAATAGCGACAACTTTAAAAGAAAAAGCAGCTTTCTTACATTATGTTCGAAAGTTCTGCATCGTTCGAGACAATTTGGTGGCAGATGCTAGGGAAAGCGAGCAATGCGCAAAATGTACGTCAAGTTAAAGGTAGATCTCGAGGTCTCATTAGGGCTCTAATTACCCCTTAAAAGATGAGAAGGTTTATTGAATAAAACAATTCTTGATAGTGGATGAAAGTTCTTGTCTCTATGTAAAGTATCACGTTTGTATCTAAGAGAGGATTTCGTATCCGGGCTCCGCAAAGTTTCAAATGACTCTGCAAAGTTACATGAATGAATGCCTTAATTAGAAACAAAATATTGTAAGGGTCATTTTCTTTGGCGCCAGCCATATTATGACTGACTCAAACAAACAAACAAACAATCAGACGAAAGCAAAGTTAAAAATATATTCATATATATAAAAAAGATCGAAGTACCGGGATTTTACCTGTTGATGTTGATTTTCTTATTGAGAAACTCTGAATCTGTCAAACTGATAAATTAAAAAAGTCTAAATCAAAAGCGATATCCAACGAGGTAGCTATGGTTAAACATTATTTAACATGTTGAGAAAATAAAAGTTTATTTTCAACTCATCGCAGGGTTTTTCAGTTAAGATAGAGCGATTAGAGATGATTTAAAAAAATGTGACCGGAGCTAATCGAGGGGTCCAAAAAATACTAGACATCACATGGCAATAAAAGCCACAGACATGACAACTATAACTGCTGCAAAAGCGAGAGTGACTCCAACGATTTCTGCCACACGTCCCTTTTCAAAGGCTTGGTGTTTTGCTTCTATTTGAGCAGCATTTGCAGTGGAATTGACCGGTTTCTGTACCTCATCTGAGCCGGGATCTGGAGTCATCTGTCTCAAGAGTTTATCCTCCACTGTAGGGCCTAAGTAATTTTCAAAAGAATTGTGCAAACAGTACGTGGGTGTGGTTCGCTTAGGATAAATACAATTGCGGTTGTTTTCACTGGAAGTCTACTATTAGCCAGGTAAAATTCCTTCTGTTCTAAGTAGAGATATAGGAGCTCTTCAAGTGAGAAATGTTCTTATCTGTTGGGATTTACTGACAATAGTCAAATTAAACGGAAATCACTTGAAATTATGAATCTGTCTCCTGCCATCTGACTTGACGCTCATGTCGATCACTTTTTGTCACGTAACGCAATTCTGTAACTGAGAGGGCTAAACCCCGTCACACAATTTTCGATGTATTTTTTTTTTAAAGATAATAACGAAAATAGACCACTCATTGCCTTAAATGTTAGCAGAGAGGTATATTTTTTCTAGTTGGTATTTGTAGTGCGAACAATGGAAACCCTACACTTTGACTCATGCCTGGGGTTGTTAATACTGGAAAAAAAAAAAAAAAAAGGATTTGCTATAGAGAGACAGTTACGGCTCATTTCAGTAAGGCGCACGTTTATATACACCCTTGAAAAGTAGCTTCAACAACATTTATATCATACCCTTACTGCATAACAACTCCTTGGAAATAGTAATCAGTGTTCTTCCTTGCAAACTGGACGGCGAGATGCATTTGATATCTTGGACATGTCTAACAAGAGGGAAGTGATTTTTTGAGCCAAGAAGGCGCTCTCGAAGCCATTCCATGTTGCAGTCGCAGTGGAAAGGGTTTCCTCCGATAGACCTGAAAACACGTGAGAGCTAAAATAAATCAGTTTTTCGAAATTATCATCATGTCAGGATCACATCAGTGGCAGATCCAGGGGAGGGTCCAGGGGGTCTGGACCCCCCCCCCCCTATCAGACCTGACGCTTACAATTTTGAGACTGAAATTCTTACATCGTCAGGATCGCAGATCACTTTTTAACTGGCTGATTTTTTTTTTAATGAATCCAAGTAGACGGTAAGCGGCCAAGGAATTATGACGTGCAACTGCGACTGTTGGGAGAGGGTGTGGGGGGTGTGGGCGAGAAGTAATTTGCCTCAAAAGAGTCCAACAGTCCTTTCTGAACCTAAGTTTGGACCCCCAGAATCAAAAATTCCTGGATCCGCCTCTATACATGTAGTCGCCTGTCTCTTGTCAGCCGCTGCCAAACCTTTAAGAGAAAACGAGGGTTAATTTTGCAGTGATGCTAGTCGTTTATACTCCAGTTCGAGTGATACGCGAATATGGATGACGAAAGATAAATGAAATTTTGTGAGCTGCTGGCGCGTACTCTAAAGGACCGGTCATTTATTAGAGAGGGGAGGGGTGGGCTGGTGCATTTTAATTTTCAAATACATAATTTCCCGTAGGCCTGTTCTTGCCACTGCATCACATAATATGGCCTCCCTTCGAGTCTGTACATGAAATAAGATGACCCGCCCTCAACAACAGAAACAGTTTTGATACAACTTAAATAAAACTCATCGATCTATTTAAACCAGATAGCGAAAATAAGAGAAAGGCACAGAAGAGAAAAGCTGGACGAGAAGACGAAAATTTTGGTTTAACCTCCAAACTACTGTCTGACGGTGAGACTCCAGCTGAGGAAGTCAATGTGGCTGCTCTAATATGAAGTTGTTTTTTTTTTAAATATAAAAGGACTGCTATACACCATGTTATGTTGGTTTGTTATGCCATTATTTTGATGATAAATCGTATATGACTTGATGTTCATTCCTTCAGTGTTTGTTTTTTTTTTTTGTGGAAAGGAAATTGGAATGTACAAAAATACATAGCCCCTCAGAAATGGTTGCACAATTTTATGCAGCCCCCCCATTTTCTGGTGCACAAAAAGGTATGACCCGCACCCCATTTGCACCAACCCCCCTCCCCCCACCCCCTCTAATAAATGACCGGGCCTTAATATGCCGGAGGTCCCATTTTGGACCGTTTCGATTCCACAATCTAGGTTTCGTGGAAGTGATTTACAATTGTTTCAATGCAATCTTTTCAGGGGAGTAGTTTTGAGTTGCAATGCAATAACTGAGAAATTAAATTTTCGTAAGGTCCATTAACGTCATCTTTTCCACAGTGACACATCACGTGATGAAGTCATTTTGTAAATCTGTATAACGTGTGGTCAGTCTGAAATATCAGTGGTTTTAACTGCCATATCCCTTTGGCCCTCCCTAATAACCTCACAGAGCAACCTCGTTCCCAGGGCCTTTTCCCTTAGCTGGACTCCACCCCCAACTAAGGGAAAAGGCCCTGGGAACGATTTTGCTCACGGAGGGGATTACTGTTCCTAAAGTAGTTTCTAAAATCACAGACGTCACCCCAATACATGTTCATAAAACAGTCACTTTTTACTACTACAAAAAAGTCGTTACACTCCACAAATGCCGGTCAAGAAACAAATCAACTTTTGGACTCACAAGTAATGAATGTGTTCTAGTTCCTGGATTGATTCTTCAGAAAGAGTTGTGATATTGTTTCGCTCCAAATTTCTGTTGAAAAATAGGGAACTTATGAATGAATGGAGGAAAGGAAAACTAATAAAAGACTAGGAAACAAATGAGAAGAAATTTGCGTCAACTTACATGGATTGAACACTTCTGTAGCCATTACCAAATTGAACACTTGAAATGTTGTTTCCGGAGAGATCTCTAAAAATAATTATTTATATTCAACGATTCACAATAATTGGCGAATGACAGTACGGTTATTTTGTGCAAATATAGCCTTTTGACTTACACATTTACAACTTGCCAGCTTTCTTTCACTTCAGGAATTGTATCTATTCCTGCGTTACGGCATTGAAGAAATCTCCTGTGTTTGTAAACTTGACATCCTGTTGGATAGCCCTCTGCGATATCATCAGAAACCGAATTCGGAGCTCTTTCTCCGGACTGTTCTCCACAAAAAGAATGCTGGAGAAAAATCAAGGCAAAGATTGATGCGAAGAACGTTTTGGCCATTGCAGAAACGGTGGCGGTTTTTGAAAATTCATTTTGACGTCAAATTGAACGGTCGTTGCGCGCGCTAATCGAGTATACGTTGAAAACGTGAGCGTTTTTTCAACAACGGTATATTTTCATAAGACATTATGGTAGTCTTTGTGTTTTAGAGCACGAAAGCTTTGGTATTAAATAATTTCAATTGTGACCTGGGCATGATAAAAATTACTTTACAATTCTTGCTACTATTTCTTTTAAATTGCGCGCATCTGAACAAAAATTGATGGTAATCCGAAAAACGCACGGCGTAATATGTTTCAAATTCTGATCATTTCCAACGGAAATGCGTGACGGAGAATAGATAAAGATATGATAAAAGAAAAACTGACTAAATAAAATAGAAGCTCCAATTACTTTTGACGTTATATCTCATACATGACGTACATTCGCTGGCAATTAAGTCGACGTTTCATTTCATTACGTCACATGTTAGATCGATCAAAAAAAAACAACAACAACAATTCAAAGATGTGACAACGAAAAAAAAAAACTGAAACCGAAATGGGCGGCAGCTGGCGAATGTGTATTTTGGTGTTGCTGTTTTCTGAGTTTGTCATTTCTGTTAACGGAAAAAAAAGTGCCTCCCCCGGATGCAGAGTGCGTCAGTTTGGAAAAAGGCTTGATTGCAGGGGGGCCGGATTGAAAAGGATACCGAGAATGAACAAAGGGATACTGATAGCGTAGGTGAAATACTTTGGTTACAAATTGATTTTATCAGTTCAGTTCTTGTTTTTGGATGATTCACGCCTTTCTCGAAAGCCTAGATTTTAAATGTTCTTACGTTCATTTGCACTTTCTGTAGCAATTTTGAATTAAGCGTCGAAAGCAATCTGAGAGTGCATTGGTTTTGGCTCACTTCGCTCTGTAATTGGTTTAGAAAACTCATGCCACTCTCTCAGCTAATCAGATGCAAGAGTAAAACAAATGACTGTGAATATATGAGAATCATATATGCTAACTGAGGGTATATCAAAACGACTTTTACAGTGATGAACACTACTTGAGCAGTGTTGAAAATAAACCCTGAAAAAAAAAATTCAGTTCTGCACGGGATTTGAACCATGAGCTAACTGAGCTAATAAGCCAACTAGGAGCTGGTCATGATGATGGTAGAGTTGGCTTCTTAGCTCAGTTGACAGAGCACTACAACGGTATCGCAGAGGTCATGGGTTCAAATCTCGTATAGGCCTGAATTATTTTCAGGCCTTATTTCAAAAGTAAAACACTTCACCGTGACGAAGTGGTCGTTCGCGCCTTCCCGCGCTTTAAGCAATTTGCTTGTTCTTATCTGAGGTTCCTATTGGCTTTGAGGTGTCTTATTTTCTTCTTACTGGCCTTCGTTATTATTATGTTTCTTCCACACCCAATCAAAAAGCACTCTGAACAACAATCACACGATTCTTTTAATAAGGCATTATACACCATTCCTACGCGGTTTGCTATTGACTGAGAGGTATTTCATTATCCACAGGGATTTCACAGACAACCTTATAACACATTTGGCTAAAGAGGATTTGGAACACCTCAGAAAGTTACAAAAAGTGTGAGTATTCATCAGTGTAGGTAGCGTAAGTCTATACACGAGGTAAGTGGCCCATCTGGCCAGCGCTTATCCCGGGTTTTCCTAAAGATGAAGCGACCAGGGATATTGCGCTACATCGCAAGGACAGGTTACCCTCCAAGATTTCATTAGGCTTCCCTGACAATTCGTCGATACCCAGTCAACCTCGTTCCCAGGAAACGAGGTTGATACCCAGTGATACTCCTGGCTGAAGAGAGGCCCAAGAACACGACATAGTGACCCTTCCAGGTCTCGAACCCAGGCCTCCCAAACGGAGTCCAGTGCACTGACCTTAAGGCCACCACCTCCCCCACACACAATGATAGCATCTTGACAATTTTGTATTTTTCCAAAACTCCAATTTATCAAGCAATAATCTATAAATGATATTTCCGTGGAATGAATGAATTTAATGATAAAAACGAGCGATAAAAAATATGAACGACGTTTCGACCGCTCCACGGTGGTAAAAGCTAAGTATTTACATATAAACAATAGAGCTGATAACTAATAACAAAGTGCAAAAATGAAGTGTAAATAAGCGGTGAAAAAGATAAAAATGAATGAAAATAAAGTGTTAAGCAAACAGCTTCGCGCGAATAGAATCGCTCTGTTTGTTGAGTTTTGGCGTAAGGTCCCGAATAAAAAACATTTCAAAAATCAAACAATCGAACTGGTTTGAACATTTCCTCAGGACCCTAAGGTCCTTCGCGATTTCATATGGTTCGATTCCATGTTCTCTTACATGAAGATAAATACCGAAGTACATCCTGTCTTTACAAGCCGCAAGATCAAAGATGAGCTCAAAGCTAAGGAGCTTAAACCTCCAATTGTCAACAAGCAAAACGTTGTATATCTCTTTAAGTGTGATCTGTGCGATACAGATTATGTCAGCTTTACAAGCCGACACCTACATCAACGTGTGGAGGAACATAAACGATCGGTAATCGGTAACCATGTAAGAGAGCATGAAATCGAACCAGTGCAATCGCGAAGAACTTTAGGGTCCTGAGGAAATGCTCAAACAAGTTCGATTGTTTGATTTTCGAAATGTTTTTTATTCGGGACCTTAAGCCAAAACTGAACAAACAGAGCGATTCTATTCGTGCGAAGCTGTTTGCTTAACACTTAATATTCATTAATTTTTATCTTTTTTACCGCTTATTTACACTTCATTTTTGCACTTCGTCATTAGTTATTAGCTCTATTGTTTATATGTAAATACTTAGCTTTTACCTTCATTCCATTGTTTCAGAAATCGTATATGTGCGGAAATTTCCTCATGAACTATAACTTGAAAATGACCGTGGAGCGGTCGAAACGTCGTTCATATTTTTTTATCGCTCGTTTTTATCACTAAATTAATTCATTCCTGATTTAAAAGTCAAGCTTATCGATCGTCTCTGGAATAAAGCTTCTCTGGTATCTAGGTAATCAAAAACAAAACCCAAACTAGACAGTCAACAAGTGCATAAGGCTACTGCTAACAATTTTTGTAGCATTGAAAAGAAATAGAGGTCAGTTGTATAATGACTGCAGATCATTTGTCTCACATGTGTTACGTGCACGAATGACCAACAAATGTCCGCTAACAAAGCATATATGAAAAAAGACTCCCGAGTACGATATATGGCACGCAACAAAAATGTAACAACAAGCAGTTACCCATTTTAACTATTATTCAATTAGTTTTACATTGTCTAATTTACTTAGGTTAAAGATTAAGTTAAGCAGTTCATAAAGCAGGCTTACAATCCTTCATGCCGTGTAAGTGTTCGTCGTCTTGATCAACTTCCAATTCCAACATCCGCCGACTGAAGACCACAGCGCTTGGCTTTCTTGATTCATGGCTTTCTTTCCGTGTACATAAATTCTTCCGGAGGACTTCATAGTGAACTCTGTATTCTTTATCTTCTTCCCTTCTCGGCTATCGTCTTTTTCTTCTCTTTCTTCTCTCCGGATATAGCAAGGTCAAAAGGTCGTAGCCTCGTCACATCATAACTTCCACAAGTTCAGTCAGCAAGCCACGAGGGTCAGCCCTCGGGCAAATCTCTTTTGTACTTCTCACAAGCCAGCTTTTATACATTTACTTTAGTTATCTAGAATGTTCTATTACTATTTATAGCGTATTACAAGTTGTACTATTTTTGGAAACTGCTGAGTCACAGGAAAGAAGTTTCTGGAATATTACAGATTATAGATAATTCTAGAAAAGTCTGGGATTGCGTGACAGAATCAGTAAAAATAATTCGATCCTCGTAACACATGCAAAACAGAAAAATCTACCACATCTCAGAACGTAAAAAAAATGTAGCACATTTGAAACCCTTTGTTGACTATACAACCTGTTACCGAAGTGCTGAAGGTTTTTCCTAAAGTATTAATTTGTATGAGCTACTTTTTTTTTTGAGATGTTGGGGAGAAAAAAGCATTCATTGATTTTGTCTTTAAGCTAGTAACGAAGGGGTCCAGTTGTTCATTTACTCGATTTCCGTTTCAGTTATCTAAATGGAAACCCACTACATTGTGACTGTAATCTAGAGTGGCTTAGGCTTGGCCGGAAGAGTCTGCCTGTAATTCAAGATGTGGATAGTATTCAGTGCAAGACACCTTATCATCTTCGAAACAAACCTCTGAACTCTCTTTCTGACCTCTGTAGTAAGTTGTTTCTAAGTAGGGTAAGGTTTGGTGTCTCAACGAAAGCTGCAATCATCGCAAAAAAAGCATTAATAACATTGAAGATCACTTCTCTAATAGAGCACTTTCCCTCGAGTGTGAAGGAGCCAAAACTAAAGTTATCAAAGCGACCAATCAGAAGATTGGTTTTACTTCACTCTATTATGACACTGATCCAGAAAACTAACAACCAATCACATGCGAGACTACAACCAGTCGCGGTTTGTTCACTCCCATTTTCCGGCGCTCCAGTCCTTTGAGTTCTCATTGGTCCCTTGGGGACATTTACCTTGGTTTTGATTGGCCGATGTGATCACTCTGGTTTTGGTTTTTACGACACTCAATGAACCTCGTTCCCAGGGCGCTATTCCCTTCAAAGAGGGGGCGGGGCGTTCCCTCTTTAAAGGGAAAAATGCCCTGAGAACGAGGTTGGACACCGAATCAAAATGTGCTTATATTTGTGAAATACCTACTTAAAGTGTGGTTCAAATGACATCATACATGACTCATTGCACGCTTGAATAAGGTATCAAAATCACATTTTTTTTCAGGTTAAAAATGGATATAGTGTGACTTTGTGGACTGATTAAAAAAACTTCTCAAAGTTAATTAACTTTCTTCTTTTTCTGCTATTAGGTAATGGTAGAATTATGCATGATCGCAAAAACTCTTTGCCAGACGACGAAAAAAATGATATAGCAGAGAATGAAGGTAGGGAAATTTGTTACTAGTCTTTGCACTTGACTGACATGTAAACACCGTCTCAGGACAAATCTTTTCGGTTAGTTCACCAGTGAAACAATAGCTAAGATTCATGACAGAACAAGAATCTCTTCATCATAGGGTGTTTGAAGCTAATAGATCGCTTTAGCCACACCACAAAGACCAGAACTCTAAACGTTTTTCTTTTTCCTCGCTCGTCCGAGAAATGAAGTTAAGTTGACAATGAAAGAAACCTCGGCCTTAAGAACTCTGCGAAATAAATTGAGCACATCTCATCTCCGAAGGACAGCACAAATTAACCCCTTATCGTTGTTGTGATCGTTAAGAAATAGGGATGTAGACGTTGCTTTAATACTAAATTCTTATCACAAGGAGGAAGATGGCATCCTCATGATTTCGTTTTCTTCAGTGGCTTTTTCCTTTTTCATTCTTTCTTTATACGATTGCAGCCAAGGTACATGTATTTGTTTCCTTTGTTTTATGTTAATGAAATGATTACAGGCGTTCGAATTATCACAGAATTTATCTTTTTTCAATGACTGTCGTATTCTCCCCTTTGAACAGATGACAGCAATAAATGCAGCAATAACGATGATTGCCCTTCTGGAAAAGTTTGCACTAACAATAAGTGCCAGTGTAAGGACGGCTACCACGCCGAGGAGGGGGGATGTGAGGACGTAGACGAATGCCAGAGGGGATCTCACATGTGCTCAGAGCTCACTACTATATGCAAGAACACTGTGGGAAGTTACACCTGCAAGTGTTCAGAAGGTTACAAAATGGGGGACAAAGAATGCATTGGTCAGTATGTGCGCTAAGATTTTAATAAATTAGATATTTAGAGCGTTTTTCGGTTGAGTGTTGTATACCAAAACCAAAGTTTTGGCAACGGCCGATCAAAAGCTAGGAAAATCCTCTTAGGAGCCAATAAGAACTCAAAGTTTAAACAATCAAAACTGTCTAAAGCGCGGGAAAAACGCGGGTTACCAAGTCGTGATTGGATTTAGTTTGTAATCTGATTGGCTGAAAAAAGTGGAGTTTTCTCGACCAATCACCGAGCGAAGTAAAGCAAAACCAAAGCAGTCCCGGATTACTTTCCACGCTCATTTGAATTGTACTATAACGAAAGATGTAACCCGTTTTTATCGTGGTGAAAGACAAGCACTGGGTAAAATCAAATTCTCTACATTTTTCTGCAAAGCCACAAAACTAAATCCGAATCATACAAAAGATCTGTTTGGGTTAGATTTTTTGTCTACTCTGTTCTCTCTCGATATAAAGTGAGAGCTGTACGTTAAAAGAGATACGACAAGAAATCGAGACGAGACAGGGTGCGTCATCCTTTAAAAAATTGTGAAATTGGCTTCCCTCTTCATTCCCACGGCTGTAAAAGAAAAGCAACACAAGACAAATAATCATAAAACACACAAAAAAAGAGAAACAACTTTAATCTTGGGTTGGTTGAACAACTCAGCAACTTGGCTCTTTTTGAAACGAAAGCACAGGTATTGTGACAATATTCCAAAGATTTTACAATAAAAATCTGCGATTTAATATTGGAAACGTTACACGACGTTTCGACGTTTCCAGAACGTCATTATCAAGTGAGAATAAAATGACAAAACTAAGATTTATATAGATGAGAAAATGAATAAATTAAGAGTCATCGAGTCAAACAAAGAGCTTAGCCTTAACGGAGTCACTCTGGGTATTTCTTTAGAGAAACATCGCAATCATTCTTTCCTTGAAGATGATATACTTGTCTCGTACAATGTAATGTCACTGTTTACAAATGTTCCTGCCCAAGAAACAATCAACATCCTCGTTGATAAAGCGTTTACCAATAATTGGTTCAACTCATCGCAATCTTAACATACAGAAGGATCAGCTTGCTCAACTTCTTAGAATGGCATCCACAGATCAACTATTCCAGTTTGATGGCCAACTTTAGGAACAGTGTAAAGGAGTTGCGATGGGATCCCCCCCCCCCTTGGTCCTTTATTAGCCAATGTGTTTATGTGCCATTTGGAAGAAAGACTATCTGATAAGGATCTAATGCGGCGGTACTTTGATGACACGCTTGTGATAATGCCTGGACCCGATGTAGCTGAAAGTTTCCTTGATGTACTCAATGGACTCCACCCTAGTATTGATTTTAATATGGAGCTTTCCAATAACGACTCAATTCCTTTTATTGGAATGTTCATAACGAAGAACGGCAACAAGTAGGAGACCAAGGTCTATCGTAAACCTACAAACACGGGCCTACTACTCCATTTTCAAAGCCACACCGATGTACGCTATAAGAATTGTCTTGTTAAAACAATGGTTTATCGTGCCAGGGAATTGTCCTCTACGCATCAGGCATTCATCGATGAATGTAAACATCTACAATCTATGTTTGCTCACCTTGGATATCCAAGTTCGTTAGTGAATGGCATCATTGATGAATGTGAGTATTCCCCAACACGAGAGGCTAAGACGAAACCTGTTACAG
The DNA here is from genome assembly GCF_964205215.1 of Stylophora pistillata. Taxonomy (NCBI): domain Eukaryota; kingdom Metazoa; phylum Cnidaria; class Anthozoa; order Scleractinia; family Pocilloporidae; genus Stylophora; species Stylophora pistillata. The sequence goes on along the minus strand of NC_142524.1, from coordinate 10,290,235 downwards.
GTGAAACTTTAAGAGCCAGTATCCCGTTTAAAGATCAAACCTCAGCGAACTCAGTTAAAAAGCAGATGCGAGATCTCAGTTCAAAAATTGGCATTGATGTTCGACCGGTATTCACCAGCAAGAAACTTGAGCATGATCTTAAATTTAAAGAAATCAAGCCACCTATTGTAAATCAGCACAGCGTTGTTTATTGTTATAAATGTGATTTGTGCGATTCAAATTATGTCGGATATACGACACGCCATCTATTTTAACGCATTGCTGATCATCCGGCGATATTCTGCCATTGGTCGTCAGCTCAAAGATGCTCATGGGAACGTTAACTTACTCAATGAGAGCCAGTTTCGGGTGCTTAAAAGATGCAGCACGGAATGGGATTGCCTGGTCAACGAAATGTTGTACATAAGAATAATAAGACCTAATTTAAATACCCAGAGTGACTCTTTTGTTTGACTCTCGATGACTCTTAATTTATTCATTTTCTCATCTATATATATCTTAGTTTTGTCATTTTATTCTCACATGATAATGACGTTCTGGAAACGTCGAAACGTCGTGTAATGTTTTCCAATATTTTATCGGAGATTTTTATTGCAAAATGTTTTAACACTGAAATCTTTACTTACTCGAATATTACTCGAAGCTTGGATATATAGAGGATATTATATGGTCGCGCGGAGATACGAGATTTCATTTCTAGTTTTCGCGAACTAATGAAATATTTTTCAAGAGGAGAAGAGAAACTTCATATCTTCAAGCGACCATGTGATAATAATAACAATAATAATAATAAAAAAAATAACAATAATAACGACTTTATTGGTAGTACTTCCACAAGGTAGCCCTTCGCGTACTAATGACCTAGCTACAGTATCTTATTGCAAAAAAATATCAAACCAAAAAAAAAAATTATTATAATAAGATATCTACAGTTAAAAAAAAAACGGCATGGTCAAAAACAATAATGATATTCAGTTATACGCTTACTAAGTCGGAGAACATGAGCTTCTTCGCTAACCTAACGAAATTGTTATAAACAGGCTCTTGCCTTAAGCTATCAGGTAAAGTATTAAACAATCTGGCTGCTGAGTCCTGAAAATATTCCATTTATTATATAAACACCTATGAAATACCAAACCATTTCACTTTCGCTTCGAAAGACGCGATTTACTATGTGACCATAGCAACGTTGTTATTTTCACGTGTGAAGATATCACGTCTTCGCGCAAATACTCACTTGACATTTCATTGGTGTTTACACAATAGTCTTTTAGTTTTTTTTATATCATATCAACTTTATTTTGTAGATAAAAATGAATGTGAAAACCCGGACGTTTGTGGCAAAGGTCCAAAGTGTGTCAACACGCTCGGTTCTTATCAGTGCAAATGTGTTGGTGACAAGGAAGTCGGGTACGAGTATGTCGCTGACATGAAACAGTGTATGGATGTCAATGAGTGTGCGCAGCAGCTCTGTGATAAAAACAGCACCATATGCAAGAACTCCATTGGCAGCTATAAATGTGGATGCAAACCTGGTTACAGTAACATGAAAAAAAATAAATGCAAAGGTGGGTATTGAGTTAAACGACAGGATTTTGCTCTGTAGCTATAGGTAAGGCGACGCCTTCCCGACTATCGATCTTAATCTCCCACAATATTCACTCCTCGCTGCATGAGGACGCTGCTTTACCATGTGATCGCTTGTTAACGGCTAATTAATAAATTGGTTGCGCTGTTGATCCCTCAAAATTGATAGTACATGTACCTATGAAAGATGAATTTTGAATCTTCACAGCAATTTAGGTTGTGTGATTAGTGTAAAAAGTATAAGGCCGTTAAGAATCAGTTCACTTTACGACTTGTAGTGGTTCACTTATGCATACACTTCTGCTGAGTATCGAAAGGAGTCCTGGGTCCAGTTGTTCGAAGGCTGATTAGTACTAATCCAGGGTTAAATTTTGATTCAGGTTTCCTTATTTCTCTATTCAAGAACCTTTATGAGATAATTTTCCCAGTTCATTTTAGAGCATCCGATCATCAAATTGCAGACACAAAATGATTAAACTGAACTTTCTCCTAAAGCTTTCAGATCTGAAATCAAATTTCACGCTAACCCTGGGTTAACTTAACTCAGCTTTGAACAACCCGGCCCTGGTTTACATTGGTTTTGCTTTACTCCGCTCTCTGATTGGTCCACAAAACTCGTGTTACCCCGACCAACCAATCATATGAAAATTACAAACCAAACGCAACGTGGTAATGTTCATTTTCTCGCGCTTTTAGCAGTTGGTTTGTTTTTACTTTGAGTTCCCATTGGCTGTTTGAGGTTTCTTCCTTCGCTCTGATTGGTCAATATAACTACTTTAAATTGCTTTGGAAGTGGATGTCTGTCGGTATGACGTTAAGAAAATATTCCCAGTCAAATTTATCTGCGTTTTTGTAGCTTATTGACATTTCGGAGAGTGACACTAGTACTTTATAATTTATTCTTATTGATATGTCCCAGACATCGATGAATGTTCAGACGCTGAAAAATGTAAAGGCCAAGGGGATTGCTTCAATACACCAGGATCCTATTTTTGTCGATGTCGTGCAGGCTTCATTTTAGACGAATCTGACTTCGATTCCGATGACAAATGCAAAGGTTTGTACTTTTATCGGCCGTGACTTCTTACTTTTGATTACCAATATTTGCCGAACAAGGATTTGAATACTGAGCAAACTTTTAAAAAGAGAGGGTGTGGAGTAAGTGGTGAACAAAAAGCAAAGCAAATTAAGGTGGGTAGATGATAAAATGTGGGAAGAGCCAGCTCAACCTCGTTCCCAGGGTCTCTCATCTTCCCGCCCCCTGGAGAGAGTGAGGAGAGCTCTCCTCACTCGCTCCAGGGGCGGGAAGATGAGAGACCCTGGGAACGAGGTTGGAGCCAGCTTAGCAAGGGTCTAGCACTTTCCAAGACAACTCGTCGAAGCTATTCAACAATTTACCAGAATCTTTTAGAAACTGTAAAGATTACAGAACCTTTTTAAGACTTTCAAGGAAATTTTTATGTAAGTTTTACTGTAATTTTTATTCTGTCAATCTTACTTCTACTTTCAATTGCATATTGCGTAATTTGTGAATAACTTAATTTGATTTATTTTAATTGTAACTGATGTATTTTTAACAGAGAAGAGCCACCTAGTGGATCTGTTAGTAAACCATTATTATTGTTATTATTATTATTATTATTATAGAGTCGAGATGCTATTCCATCGTAGGATCTTTTACTTTCCCCCCCCCCCCCCACCCCTCTTATTATTTGTATTGCAGGACGTACGTTCCTTTCCCCTTCCCCTTCGCTCCCCCTGTGGGAACTGGAAGATTTAAGACGAGTCAGTGAGAGGTTTACCGGGGGTCTGGCACTAATAATCGATGCTAGACACCGCTGCAGACTTCTCGCCGGCTCGCGTTGCTCGAGGCTTTATGCTTAATTGTCTACTATGTAGTGATTGGATGTTCCAAAGAGAAGAGAAAAAATTATTCCAAACAGGCCTTTGAACAAGGAATTAGAGAAATCCGGGTTAAAATTTAACCTCGGGTCAACGCTAATCGGCTGTCGAACGACCGGCCCTGAGTAGATATATCCACTGACTGTGCGCTGTTGTATGCCTTTCAGATGAAGATGAGTGTAAGACAAGGAAACACAACTGCGAGAAACAGAGTTACTGCCGTAACACGCCAGGTAGTTTTAAATGCGAGTGTCCAAAAGGTTTTGAGAAGGATGGCCATAAATGCAGGGCCACGAGACTTACACGTTGGCTCACTCCCAAGTACTTGTTGAGGGACATTAAACAAGGGGTCTGGGACACCCTCGCCGTTGCAGGCTCTGCTTGCGTCATAGTTCTGGCTCTGCTTATCATTTTCATGGTAAAGTTGAGGAAATGTTGCAAAAAATGTTGCAAAAAACCTGGATATGAAGGTAAGAAACTTAATTAGTCTTTTGTATTTTCTCAGTCACCAGATTTGATCCTCGGGAAGCAGAGGATTATGCTTGCTTTTAATCAACTGTTTCTTCATTGGATCGTTTTTCAGATCAATTTTACTACCCTGATGAAATGTACGATCCTGATCAAATGTTCTTTGCTGAAAGTGAACCAATGTTCTATCCAGAAGAGATGGCCTACCACGGAGAAGAAATGATGTATCCCGAGAAGGGAATGTATCCCGAGGGATATTCCGAGGATGGGATGTATTGCGAAGGATACCCCGAGGATGAATATTATCCCGAGGGAGTGGAAGATGCTAACCACGGCCTCGACATGACTGACAAGAGTATTTTTAACTTAAATGTGAAACGTTCTGAGAACGTCCCGGTTACTTATTATGACAATGACAATGAAGATCTTTCAGATGAGTACGACTAATACAAATTTGACTTTAAGTATACCCTTTTATTGACTCTGGCAAGTTGACTGAAACTTGTGTTGATTTCATTCAAATAACCTTTACTTGTATTGACAGTAACTTAAATTCCCTTTTAAGACTTGAATCTGACCTGTATTGACCCATTTTTTCGGATGTGGTTCGTTCGGACTTTGACCGCCCGACTATCAACAGTGTTGTAGAGATGCAGTCGCAATGATTAATTTTGTGCCGGCTACAAGGAGGCTTTTTCGCTTCCGAGGTGTATACATGTTAACACGGACTAAAAATCGACTGAATGTCTTTAAAAACTGTCAAGAAATGGAGAGTTTTTGTTATATTGAACTTTTCTTCATTTCAATCTCGGCTCTTTGTTAAACGCGGAAGTGCTCTCTCTTTTTTTTCATTTATTCCTTGGTATTTAAGAATTGTAAACTTACAAGTTTCCAACTATCTAGTTATCAATGAATCATACATTCATTCCTTTGCAGAGCGGATTAATGAGGTAAAATGACATTTTTTATTCAAAATTTTACATGCCGTGCATAATCTAACATATTTGACAATGTCTCAACAAAGTCTCAATAAAAATTCTGGTGCAAAACTCTGGATTTTGGAAAGTATTTTTTACCATAATTGTCTTTCACCTTTCCTCACTCTTAATTCTTGGTTAAGAGAGTTGTGTGCTGTGGTACCCCTCCCTTGTTAAGGTTTTTCGTCACCTTTCTCCCCTTCTCTCCACCCCACGTTCACGAAGTGGTTACCTTGTACAATTCCTAAATGCTCCAAACTTTCCGAGCAACAAAGCCTGGTTATTTCTTTATAAGCTTCCCTACGTTCCTCAATGCACTGTCGTGCCTGCGTAAGCACGCGTGAGTGCTGAAGGGAATAGGGGCCTCAAGCAACCACGACGGCGATGGCAACGAGGACGTGGAAAACAAGAGATCTAATTGGCAGAACAATAGCTCAGCGCGTCCATTTTGAAACTTTGTAAATTTCTTAGCCGTCCTATGCAGAACAACGTGAAATCGCCAAAATTTGCGTCGTCTGCGAACCGAACCCGCGACGGCAAATTATTTTAATTTCCATTTGGAACTCAACGCTACTTTTATACGTCATGCTGAAGTTGAGCTGTGGCACCGTACGAGACAGTAAGCTCATGTAGCCATTTTTGAAATTCTAACTAAGAGTAGAAATTAATTTTTTAATCGAAGTCTTCCTTGGCGTTGCCGTCCTGACTGCTTAAGGTCCCTAATGAGGTTGATGAAGAGACGCTTTTGATTTCTAAAGGATGATAAAAAATGCAACACATAATTTTGTTGGCGGTGTTATATCTGTTTAGCTGACGTGAAAACCACAAGAATATTGATGTTTAAGAAAAGGAGAACATGATTTATTTCAGTTTTTGTGATAGGCTTTACATGGTTTTCACATTAAACCGTCTGGGCCATTTACATTTCCTCCACCTCTCCTGGGGTTATAATCCATAATCTTTAACAAACACTTGATAAAACAAACACACAACATGAAGTTTGAAATAAAAAAAGAACATTTATTTCCATCTCTTTGCATTAGCAAGGCATTCAAATTTTTCGAGGGGCAACAACAAGGAGACGGGGGAAGTAAAACATTACATAATGCAATAATTAACATGTGAAGGGAACTAGGAAAGTATTATTTTACCAAAATATTTAAGAATGATCTCTTCATAAATGAATAAGAAACTAATCTGGGTTCTGTCCTCGTGTACCGGTTCACAAGAGCCAATACAAAAGACCAAACAATACACAATAGCTAACCGATAACTCCTACACAAAGAAAGAACAATGGTAATTCCCTTGTGAACTGGTACACCAGGACAGAACCCTAATCTGTACAGTTCACAATCTCTTCACAGTAGAAAATCAAGCTCTCTTTTCAGAAGAAAACAGGCTCTGACACTAGGTCATCATGAAATTCAGGAGCAAATTGTTGTTCTTTGATGACACCACAAATCTTTGATCAAATGGAAACTTAACTTTTACTGAAGGGGTAAGAAACTTGCGTCATTCCCAACTATAATCAAGCTATGAATTTTGATGAAGTGCCCTTTTTTTTCTCTCCAGGCATATAGAGATCATCTCAGGAAACACCTTTTTTTTTTAACTAAGCTACATTTACCCTTAACTTTCCACGCACAAAATTTCTCAGCAGTGCAGCTGAAGAAATTCAACAAGGCATTCCATTAAAATACCCCTTGTTCAGAAACTGATACAATTCAGTAATTGAACGAGGGACTTTGGTGACAAATAATCTTTGATAGACAAGTTCTTTTTCTTTGATTAAGTATTATCATAACAAAAAAAGCATAAATGGATAGCGGAAACAGGAAACTTGCTAGTCTAAATGCAGTTTTAAAATAGAATAATGTCAGAAAAATTGCTATACCTTGACAATGTAAAGGCATGCAATATTACAGGCACTTCTAAGGCACTTTCCTTTCTACCCTCTTGTACCTAGTTAGCATACTAGTAAAACCTTTTTATTTCATCATGGCTATAGGAAAGCAATGCCCAAAAACAAGTCAAACTTTAATTAGAAAATTGGCCTCAAGTTTGTGCCAGCTGACTTTTTCAAAGGCAATGACAGAGAATAGATTTAAAACTTCAAAGACCACTCAATATATGCAAATCATTTTACTATTTCAATTACTATATATATAAAAAAAAACAAAGGCAAAAGGAAAAAAACAGCAATCATAACAAAAGAATATAATTCAGAGGAGTGAGAAATCATAATTCCAAGTAAAATTTCTTAAAGGTTCATGTGTGTTGTGGCTGAATGTTAATTATCTATTTTGACAAAAACAAGGTACAAAGCTACCAAAGAATTACATGACCAAATGTTTTTACCTCTCATAAATTCATTGTGGTGGCTTCCTTTCTACTAAGATCTCATTTTTCACCTCAACTATTTCAAAGAGCCTTCTTAACTGTTGAGCCTCATTCACACTTAAAACAAAACATATCCCTGCCCTGTTTGCAAATACCAATAGAGATTTTGTTTTGTTTGCAGCACCTGAATACAACTTTACCACGTTGTAAGTATGTATCAATACAAACCAGGCCACACACTTCCAATTTCAACCGACCAAATATACTATTTTGCCATCAATTATTTCTCTGCACTTTTCCAAAATGGAGGCAGAAATGACCAGAAGTTTCTAAAGGAGAATTTATGTACACTTGATTGTTTTTTTTTCCTTCAACTAAAATGTAAGCAGACTATCTTTTCACCTTAAGACGAGATTGTTAGAAAGGCAAATGCTACCAAGTAAACCTCTTATCTTATGGCATAAAAAAAAATGATCACTTAGAAGAGCTTATTTGGAAGAGTTGTCCATTATTTCAATTTGAACTTTCCAGTTTTTTTCTTCCCATGTTAACAAAATCTCTATATCCTTTTTTTCTAATTACCTAACTGACTTCAACCAACTTTCACTCCCAACTTCTCTAGAACTTTGATTCCCTTCTCTTGGTACTCTTGCCGTGTCATCCAGAACCCTTCCTTGTCCTTCATAATGTCAGCCAGCACAGCACCACCAAGAAACACCATGTGTTTTCTTCTAGGTGGATCCTCAATTCTGATTTTAAATTTCTGCGAATAATAATAAAAACAAAAGCAACAACAACAAAACAAGTTAAATTTGGTTTGCAGAAACTTTTAACACACATTCTAATTTCTTCATGAAACAAAACAAACCCAAGACATCAAGACTGACTAACAAACCAGACACAACCCACAATCTCTGTTTGCCCTGATGAAGGGTTACTGCTTGAGACCTCAGCTCTCAAAACTCTTTACCATGGTCAATTTACACGATCAACTCAATCGGTGAAATGAAATTATCTTCTGAGACAGCAAAAATTTTGAAAGGTTCATGATCATAAATCTAATTTCTGAGCTGGATCTCTTTAGTCCACAATATTTTACTAAGCATGAGTTATTGCAGTTGGCAGTTTTGACAGCATCCTTTGGAAATTTTCAAAATTTGATAGAGAACCTTGTCTAACCTCACAGTTAGACCAAATTAACAAAATTCAACTACTTTATCCATCAGCATTCAAGTTGTGTCTTGTGGCATGAACAACAGTATAAAAAGAAAAGGGGAGCTTATTAAGGTAGTTTACGCACCGACAACTTGGTGGTATCTCCCTTAAGAACTCTCTCCAAATACAGCTGTTTGATTTCCCTCTCTAGCCTGCTTGGTAGGCCAGGGTACATAGTGCTACCCCCAGACAGAACAATGTGCTTGTAAAATTCTGCTCTGGTGTCAATGTCTGCAGCCTGGATGGTGTTAAACAGGAGCTCTGCCACACCCACCCCTTCAATGTTGATAAGATGGGGTTGGAACAATGCTTCAGGTGCTTCGAATCTCTCACCGCTCATCTTCACAACTCTTCCATCTGGAAGCTTACAAAGAGGAATGAGTTAATGAGTATCTGGTAGAGAAAGCAAGAACCTATCTGTACCTTTTCCATAGCTGAGAGTTGCACTGGCATGAATGAAATCCTGCCTTGAAAAAGATGAATATCTGACTCAGACTACAATTTTGGCTGGATTTATTATATGCTTAGACATGTTTATGAGGCTTCTTGCTTAAAAGTTAAATGGTGAAACAGATAACTAAGATATGAAAACCTTCAATCATATTTGATGAAGGTTTTTCGACTAAAAATTTTATTTATGACCTTTGAGAAAAATGCCACAAACACTAAGCTACATACACTGAGATGAAGCCTATACGTGTAAATTGACCTTTCATCCTATGTTGACATTCAGTTTTTGTTTTTTTTTTTAACTAACAAACATAAATGCCTCTAAAACTTACTGTGTACTGTTCTACAAGAACTGTTGTTTCTAAGGCCAGCTTTTGTTCTTGTTCAATGTTGTACCTAAAAAAAAAATTGAGTTTTACCATACTTCAATTAAGGCTAATTTCAGAAGGCTAATGAAAAAAGATTCATCCAAAGCAGTTAACTTAAATAGTACACGAGAGATATTACTTTTTTGCAGCAAAGTGTGGAGGAAAATTTTACTTACCCTACATAACAGAGCTTTTCTTTCATCATACGGACAGTTTCAAAGTCAGCTGTGTGGTTGAAGGCATATCCACGCAGCAGAAGCAACTGTCAAACAAACACAAAATTTCCATTCAAAATACAAAGAACAAAGGGTGTTGTTGCAGTACTAAAATTTTGTTCTTTGCACTTTGGATTAGCTTAGCCCTATCACAAATTTTTTTTCAAGCTGTCCTTTTTAAGATATTGAGTACTTTTCATTGTTTAAGGAAATGCTACTTAGAGTTAGATACTAATGATTTCCATACCTATGTAGTAAATAGATTAAGGTTAATCCCCTAACTCCTAAGAGTGACCAACATCTAATTTCTCCTTACAATATCAACCATGAATCACATGCTAACATTGTGAGAATAAAGAAAACCAACACCAACGAAAAAAGCTCTTGATTGTTAAACAAATTCACTTAGGAAGCACCTTAGGAAATGTACAGAGAACAGTATGGAGAATTTACAGACTGATGTTAAGGTGAAAAGGGTTAATAAATACCTTAATAAGATACTTTGTAATATCTCGTCCAGCTATGTCTAATCTCCTGGTGAGATGTGGTAGAGCAAAGCCTTCATAAACTGGGCAGATATGAGTCACTCCATCACCAGAGTCTATTACTACACCAGTCAGCAAACCTATAGATGGCAAGAAAAAAATTATTTTTTAAGTCCACGGAGTGAAGCAAGATAATTAAACATTAGATGATCTTGTCAAATATGACAGAATAGCAAACAACCACTGGGAAAGTCATCAGTAAAGTCAAGGCAGCTGAATCGAACACTGACTTGCTCAGGTTGTCAAAATAACAGGCACTATCACTGACTTCTACTCAATTTCTTAGGATGTCAGTCACTAAAAACCTAAGGGTTACACTTGTTATATTGATAATACAAGAAGTTAGAATAGATAGGGGTAGGACACAAAGTATAGTTAGAGTATGTAACACAACTTTAGGAGGATAAAATGTGCAAAGAGCAGTCTAACTAACTTATGCTACGTCCACATTCTACCCACCTTGTGCATACAAAGTCAAAACAGCTTGAATAGCAATGTAAACACCTTCAAATTGGTAGTTTTCAAACATAACCTGTATTAGAAAAAATATCACAAATTAAGAAAATTAGTTTCATCATACCAGCTATGATTCAATAAAAGCAAGCATGGGTTCTGTATTGTTAACTTGTAGGACCCTCTCCAAATGTACTCAAACTTAAGATCTCTCATATTTCAAAAGTCACTTCAATATCTGAATCTGTGCTGAGATTTTCAAGTCAAACTTGACCCACTGACTGATAATGTCATGGACTGAAGTACAAGCAAAAACAATAAGGCACCAAACAGTCAACTTCCTTCTAGATCAGTGGCAATCTCTAGCCTTAGAGGAAAGTCACCATTTTGTAATGTGAGGTCCCTCATCACTGAAAACTTCAGTGCTGCAAAAATGTGCACAGATTATCCCATCAGTACTTGGATCTCAATACATTCTTCATAATTTAAGTTCTACGAATCTGGTTTCAAAACAAACTTTATACCCTGGGTGATATATTTCTTTATTCTTGTCACTTGTCTGCTTATAGCTAGTCGTGAATTTATGTTGTAAGAAATTTCCCTTTAAGCCACTCCTGGGAGTAAAAATTTTGAATGGTTTACAAGCCCAAATATTAAGAGCTTCCCCATCAAATAAAATAGTAGCAAAGGGAGAACTGGTCTTAACATTCCAGTAAAACCCCTCGGCCACGTTGTTTGAAAGGGGGTTAATGTTAATTTTAAAAGTTAACCCTGGCTTTAATTTCTCATATAGAGTGTATAGGGGCTGAGGCTTTATTGGGTCTTCTCTCTATATGACTTGAAATTAAGAAGAAAAAAAATACAAAAGAAAATCCCATTGTGGAGTTGCAAATTGAAAATTTACACTAACCCTGGTTAGGTTAACCTGTTTTGAACAACCTGACTCAGGATAAAGATTCTTTCTTTCACCATATGAGGAAATGAAATCAGTAACTTTTTTGTAAATTTATTCTAACGCTGTATGAATGGCTTCCAAATGCAAATCAATAAAGAAATGAACCTGCCATGATATGTGAAATCATTAGCTTCACAAGTGAGAGCAATGAATAGATTAAATACTAAAGAACGAGTCATAATCCCAGTTGACGAGACCCCAATACAAGACACACTCAAAGATAAGTTACATTTTTGTGGCATTAATTATTTGTTCCTCCAGATATTGTGCTGATCTGCTTAGCCATTTGTATTAACGTTTCCATACAAACTATGGCCTTCGAAATACTTTTAAAACTTTGCAAAAAACCTTGCTCAAATTTCTCTCATTTGAAGCATTGGCTCATGAAGTGAGCTTTGAAAACGAAATCTCAAGAGACCAAGATTTGTACACTAACCTCGATCATTTTCGCTCTGTTCTTCGTCGGATTCAAGGGCGGTTCGGTAAGCAGAACCTAAATGTAAAGACTGGATGAGAAGAACTGGACAAGAGTTGCCATTGAAGTTTTAATGGAGCAATAAAACTTACGTTATTAATTGTGAAGAAGGGGTAAGATAATGAAAGAGTTCTTAACTCACTTTGCAATTCTTCGGATCAACGTTAAGCTTTGTTTCTCCAAACGTGTAGTCCCATACATGTTTCATGTCCTCCCAGCTTCGAACAATCCCATTATCCATGGGATAGTTCACTTCTAACATGTGTCTAAGTTTGCTGGCTTCATCTCCGATCATCAAGTCCTGTAGGGCGAAACAAAGGACGTAGTTTTTTGATACAAGACTATCTCAGTTTGAACGAGAGTAAAGCTTGAAATTTCCAGTTTAGTAAGAGATATCAGAACCTGAAACACCAACCTTCACTTCAATATCTCCTACTTTCGCAGTGGATCTTATAATAGGTCTGCCCACCATCGAAGGAAAGATATGAGCTGGGAAGTTCGAGCCTGCATATCCGCACTTGACAAACTGCAAAACAATATTAAAACAGAATGCTCCGCTTGTTCACATCACTTCCAGCTGTGTAAAAACTTATTGATCTTACCCCTGTTCCATTGTCGCACACGAGAACTTTATTTCCCTTGGCATCCATGACTTTCGTCAAAACCAAAATGGCCGCTGCTAACTTCCTCAACGCCGCCTTGTCACGTGACAGCCCGTTTCCTGACACCTCCCCCAAGGCCGCCATCGCCATCATGTACTTGCCTCGCTGCAAACTCCTTTAAGTTTGCCGACTTGCTTTTTCTCTCACTAGTAAATCTGGTGGCTGAACATAACAATTTTAACATATCCTAAAAGTTACAGATACGAAAAACAATTGGATATCTTTTAGAAAAAGTGTGATCAGAACATTTGGACTTTTTACATAGTTCCTTGCAAATAAGTTAATTTAAACTTCAGCATTGCGCCGTAGCGCTAACACGTTTTTAAATATCTTAAAATGTCAATCAGTAAAATCAGAACAAAAAACTTGTAACAATTCACTGAATCCAGGCTATTTCCGCCAACAAGTAAAGACATATACTTATGGATTTCCAAGAGGAATCACTTCCGTGTGACATAGCGAGTACACGTCTGAGCCAGCTTGAGGTTATTTTAAAAATTTGATAGAAAATTTAATTAATGAAAGTTGGTTTAAGAGGCTCTTTAAAGCAGTCTTGGATTGCCAGAAATAAACGCGTTTCGAAACAATGGTGAGTTGGTAGTGGTGGAAAAGTTTTAGCGGCGGTTTCTCCGGCCTTGTTCTAACCGTCACTTTCCTTTTCGTGTTTTGCTTGAGTTTCACGTACTCCACGACTGTTTATTCTCGCATGACTTTTATTTTTGCACGACTTCCCCGTAACATCACTTTGTTTGATCGCTTTCCATTTCCTTCAATTTACCGTTTTTCTTTACCTTTTAATTATCGATTGGTCTCAACTTCTTAATAAGCTGCCCACAGCATCTATTCGGATGCTTGGAAAAGAAAGTACACCCTCTACTGTTTCTAAAAATCTTGGCATTCATATTGACCAATCACTAACTTACAACGAAAACCTTACTATAACAGCCTCTAATTGCCTACATAAAATTATACAAATCAATAGAATTAAACACTTTCCCATTGAAAACAGAAATCAATTCGAGATCACTCGACAGCAATGCTTGCTACGCATGCCTCTGTGTGGTTCCCAGAGATGTTGAACACTAGTCTATTGCAGAGACGTGAGAGGACTGGGACAAGTTTCTTATATTGATTACATTGAAAATCTAAACATTTCAACTGAAATGTTACTGAATGAAAAGCTACCCAGCCAAGTTTGAGAGTTTTCAGCAGAAAAGTATCCAAATTGGAGCCTTCCAAATGTTGCAAAAATTCCAAACAAACCCTTAAAATTTTTTGCCCTGTCTACCCAATCCATACAAACTCTTTATTTTAGGTGATATTTGAAAAGCTGTCATTTCGCCATTTTCCTCCTCTAAATACTTCTATTCTTGCTTAAGACTCTCAAATTTAGTTGATCTTTCATTTCAGGGGCGGATCCAGTAATGTTTGATTAGGGGTGTCCAAACCTTGGTTGAGAAAGGACTGTTGAACACCCCCCACACCCCCTCCCACCAGTCGCCGTTGCACGTTAAAATTCCTTGGCCGCTTACCATTTACTTGGATTCATCAAAAAGATCAGCCAGTTAAAAAGTGATATACAATCGTGTCGATGAAAGAATTTCACTTCAAAGTTGTAAGCATCAGGTCTGTTAGGGGGGTCCGGACCCCCCGGGCCCTCCCCCTGGATCCACCACTGCATTTGAATATCTTAGTTTTTCAAACAAACGGGAAACAACCACATTCTTTCCCAGTCCTCTCACGTTTCTGCAATGGCCTCCATTGTTATATCCCGACATCAAATCACTATGTACTAACAGAATGTAGCCCTTTGATCTCCTCGGAAAGTTCTCCTTTGTCTTTTTGACTCTTTGAAACATCAAGCAGTCCCCTTCCTACTATGCAACACTAATTATAGGATTCAATTCATAATTCTCCTTTTGACAGCCATACATTTCCTTGTGAACTGGACTAGAGAATTTGATTGGTGTTTTATAAAGGGAACACCCTCTTACTGATGAGTATGTCCATTCTCATAACTTGTTTGAAGGATAACATATTGAAATTTGAAATCACGAGGACAATTTTTGTTTGTGAGTTTATGGGTTATCAAAATGAATTGTCCACTCAAAGTACTAACAAGACACTTTTAACAATAAATTCCATATTTCAAATTTGTTCTTGGAAGTGACGTTTGCAAATTGGATTTCGACTTTCGTGGCAAATCACCCAGACATAATGAAATGTTACCTTCAAAAAGCTTCATTTTGTTTCTCAAATTCATCAACTATGACCATGACAGTGTAGATGGGGGAAGGCAGCTCTGTGGTAGATGGGTGAATGATCACCCTTCACTCTTTTCCAATCTGAATTGGATTCCTACACGACTTACAATTCAATTTTCCTAAAATGAACCATAAAACTTTTTCCTTGTCTTCAATAAAATGTGGTTACTTCCTAACAAGAAGTTCACTTATGAACGATATTTTAGGTGAGGAAAACGCAGTACTTTGGAAAATTTGGAGAGTGATTTGGTGTATTAACACCACAATAATGAGAAAAACTAAGGTAAAAAGTTGGTGACAACAGTGACACAAAGAAAATGATATCAAGGTTAAGAAAGACAGTGATGGCATCAAGACAATCTGTGGGGGGGGGGGGGGGAGTGGGTATGGGTGGGATTTTAACCCTGACTTTGTGAACTCTGAAACATTAAAGCAAGCCTGGAATCAGGCTTTGGAGATTGCTTAAGTATAACAACAAAAAACAACCTTTTCCAAACCACTCTGATGAAGGGCTAATGCTAGAAACATCAGCTTAAGAAACGCTTCATGACGACGGGAGCCTGGTGGTGGCCATCTTAAAATATCAACTCAGTTGATAAAAACAAAAACAAATTGCATTTTTCCGCCCGCCGACTCTTGCATTACTTCACTTTCACACTTCCATCTCATCTCCCCCCATTAAAAAAAAAATATGCCAAATCACTGGTTACATTCAAGTCAACTCTTATTTCTGCCAAAATTCTGGAAATGTTTTGAACTTTTCACCTAACATTTAACCGTGATCAAATACTCAATTTAATCATCAGCCAGTAATTACATGGAAACATGCAACTGATGTTACACATCACAAGAGTTTCAAATAAATTCAAATTTTGCGAGCACCAGTAAGCTCAGGTCGTACATAACAGAGTGACTAAGCTTCTTGTACGAGAAAAACATCATCTCAAATCCCTCAATTTTTTTAAAATATTGCTCACTTGAGAACAACTAGTTACTCTGTAGTTGCCAAATCAATATGGTTTCTTGCTGACCAGGCCCTCGTTGTTCAAAGGGTAAATAATGTATGTTTTGTTTACTCTTATCTGCTGGATAGTGATTTATCCATTGGACAGTGATTTATCTGTTGGACAGTGATTTATCTGTTGGATAGTGATTTATCTGTTGGACAGTGATTTATCTGTTGGACAGTGATTTATCTGTTGGACAGTGATTTATCTGTTGAACAGTGATTTATCTGTTGAACAGTGATTTATCTGTTGGATAGTGATTTATCTGTTGGATAGTGATTTATCTGTTGGACAGTGATTTATCTCCTGGGCAGCAATTTACCTGTTGGATAGTGATTTATCTGTTGGGCAGTGATTTATCTATTGGACAGTGATTATCTGTTGGATAGTGATTTATCTGTTCGACAGTGTTATCTGCCCTTTGAACAGCTGGGTCTTAATTAGTCCTTTCTACAAATGAAAATAAAAGACAACAGCATAGGAAATCCTGGAATAACAGTTGAAATGATGAAAATTGTTCATTGAATGCTCAACATGCCGAGTGTGGTAATTCATCTAGGTTGTCGTTTCCTTCTGAATCTTCACCACTTCCACTACTCAAACTACCGTCCCTGTAGGTTGCACACCCTGAGAAAGAAAAAAGCAGGCACAAAATGGCTTTTTAATAATTATATTCAAATGATTCCTTTTGAGACCTTGCATGGCAAAGATCAGCACAGTTTACAGCACAGCTTCTGGTTTATATTCCTTGAGGACTGAGAAAAATTCCACTTGAACACATAGACAACAGTACAAAACTACTCCAAACCATGATCATTTTGTCCCCATGGCAAAAGAAAATATTTTGGCAGCTAAATTTGCAGCTGATCACACAAAAAATCTTTGAATAGCTTGGATGACATTTAGCTGATAGCTTATTCTTTACATAGCACAAAATACAATCACAAGACACATAGTCTTGATTAACACTATATGACACAATGCTAATTTAAGTTAAAGGACATGTGATTAACACACATTTGATTGTGCAATGATGTAATGATGACAAATTACGTTTTTATCACTTTCACGTATACATGAGGATATGGTGGCCACACCTATCACACTTACCACTTTACCTGGTCGAGCCCAAGTTCTGATGAATCCCTCATGGCAAGCCATGACAATACAATCTTCTCTAAAAGACAACGCTGATAATCTTTCATTTGCCACTTTCTTTGCCACCAAAGGTTCTAAAATGGATATTTCATCCATTCGTGGACACAAAACTGTGCCAGGAGTAACACTTCCAATATTCACAAGATGCTCCACAGACTTACTTAATGAATGTACTTGTGTCAAACTCTTGGGTACATCAAAAGACATTGGTGCGACAGCATTACCACTGCCAGAGTGATTCACCTCATGAACAACAGGTCCATTGGAAACAAAAGATGTTGAAGTAACATGCGAGTTTGAAAGTGTGGCAGTGCGCATGCTCCTTCCACGAGGTCTCTGAGGTTTTAGGACATCATCTCCCAAGTCCCACAACATAAAATTTGTGTCCTGTCCCACGGAACCAAATCTATAAGAAGTCACATTTTTATCCTCAGTAACAGAAGAAGAACCAGATGATGGAACAATCCCATTTTGCTCAATTTCCTCTTCATCACTGTCATCAACGCGGCCTTCCGGACTGACGCTCGTCGTATATGGATCAAAAGCAACTACTTGAACCCAAGAATGGTGTCCGATGCCTCGCGCTATGACTCTCCCCTCCAGGAAAGACCAAACAGTCACAAGGTCATCCTCACCACCTGTGACAATATACTTACCATCTGGACTCCAACAAACACAAATTATCCCTCCAAAGTAACTCTTCATTACACCACACAAAGTCTGCAAATCAAAGTCAAAAATGCGAAGAAATCCATCTTGATTTGCCGTTGCAATGTGTTTACAGTCTGGCGAAAAAGCAAACTCATTTACTGAGCCTTCTCCAATGGTCCATTTACAAACTGGGTTCCGAGGAGTCTTGGATTTTCCACTGTGAATTGAATAACCAGGTCCTTGTTTCATAAGTGCATACTGAGGAGGCCCTATCCCAGGTGGGTGTTCTTTGTTGTAGACAAACATGTTGCCACTTTCATGGGCCACAAGAAACAAATTTTCTGATCCAGGAATCCATTTCAGGCACATAACCTTTGTTTTATCCACCAGTCTCTGAAATAAATTATATAAATAAATGAATTAAAAAAAAATTTGAAGAAATTTCCTGTCACCTCATATTTCTTTATGTTGAGGATTCATATGGTTAAGACAATTCCAAGGTGTTTTAAATCAATTACTTTTTAAATGTACTAACTAAAAAGTAACTTAGAATAGAAGAAATTTGAAAAGAATGCTGTTTTAATCTTTGGTTGGTATGTAGGACTGGATATGAGCCCTTCCCACAGTCCTTGTGTTGAGTTGCATATTTTTACCACAATTAGCAGTAAAGTTGTAATCTGATCGGCCAATTGTCATTGTCGATAAGAGCTCAAATGATGCTGCTTGCGTCGATGTGTCATGCTGAAAGAATCGTTTTATTTTGACGGTGGTTTAGCTTGGTCTGTATTATTATTGACATCAACATTTGTCATCACAGTGATCAAAATCGGTTGCCTTTTGTGTCCACAACATTTTGACCACTGCAATGACAAATATTGTTGTCAGTAAGAGTTAATTATTCTGGCAATGCCTCTCTTCCTCAAGGGGATGTAAACTGGTAAGTTGCACTTGATCTGAGTGGCTCAACCAGCCAGAGTGTATCCCAGTTTCTGTAGCATGAAGTCCGTAAGTGTTGTTTCTCCTCAAGGTAAGGTGTAGTTTATTGCAGGTTTACCCCCTTCCCCACCTCTACCCACATTTATCAAGGATTTCCTGACAATTTGATGGTACACTTTGTTGGAGAGATCCACTGTAGGGGTAAAGTGTCTTGCCACAAATGCAAAGCCCAATGATCTGGCCCAGTCTGAAGTCTACACCTCTTGACCTGGAGTTCAATGTGCTAAGTTGGCTTGTTAGCTAAATTGGTAGAGCGCTGCACTAGTATCACAGAGGTCAATGGTTCGAATCCCATACAGGCCTGATTTTTTTTTTCAGGTCTGATTTTCGCTATTGCATAAACAGCGCTCTCTACTACGAGGATCGTGCATTATACGTATCTAATACCGCAGTTCAAAATATATGAACTTCATATATTCATTGTATCTAATGTGCTAAGTTTTACACCGCCAGTGTTTGCCACCCAAAGGGTATAAATAGGAACCAGTAAAACTGTCAGCTGAACTTTACAAAATACTTCAGAAGGGGATGGATTTGAGTCTGGACTTTAAGAAAAGTGATAATCCCAGTCATTTGACTTAACTTGTTGAAATTGATAGTAGCTATGGCAGCCAATTAAGTTAGTCTGTTCAGATGATTCTTAAACATTTGATACCAATGATACTAACCTCTTCATTAAAAAGTTTGTTGACTTCATGCTTAATTGGATCAAGGAGCTGCACTTGTCCCGCAGAAAACCCAATCAACAATTCCAAACTATCAGCTGACCGCGTCAACAAATTGAAATCATGACAAGTTGGGATCGTTCCTTTGTATAGCCGTTTATCTAGAGGCTTTGTAAGATCTGCAGCCTACAGGAAGAGAGAGAGAGGGAAAAAAAATAAATATGAAAAATAAAAAATTTAAATCCCAGATCACATTGTAAGTGGATGCTTGTTGAAAGTTTACAATCAGCAAAAGCTGAAGGATCAGCACCACACAGTGCTCTAAGCTGTGACTGTTTTGCCAGCTATGGTGAGCAAAACTACCTGAAAAAAATTAACATCAATTTTTAAGTTTGTCATTTGCAGTTTATGTCAAACTTTTACTCTTAATTTTGAATCACTGTTGTTAGTTTTGAGTTTGTTCTTCACCTTTTGACCTCTAAGAGTGACTGGCATCTAATTTCTCCCTACAATGTCACCCTTAAATCAAACATTTAAGGTCACAAGAAGAGACGAAATGATCACCAACTGAGGAAGCTCTTGATCATTAAACAAATTCTCATTGTCAGCACCTTCGGAAATGTATCCAGAATAGTTAACAACTATTCCCCAAAGTGGAGGTGGTTAGTGGTGGATATTTACCGAGCCGCAAAGCAGTGAGGTAAATATCCACTGCTAACCACCAACACTGAGGTTAATAATTGTTTTAGTATATACTAAAACAGTGAGATAATAGAGACCACCAAAAATTAATTTGAGTGATTTCTTCACTTGTCACGGATGCAAACCAGGATGCCATTTTTTCCCGAGTTGCTCGGAAATAAATAGCAAAGGATATTCGGAGTTTGACTGGCCAATCAGAGCGCACCTTCAATGCTATACACTATTTTAGTATATACTAATATGGAATACATGCATAGTGATGTTAGGGTGAAAAGGGTTAACTATTAATATAACACTATTGCAAACTTTCATCTTTGCAGTACTGTCTATTTCTGTTAACGACAATTTTAGCACAGTTTGTCTGTAATACAATTCCAATAGCCCCAATTTTTTGGTTTTAGTCAAAATGTTTTTTATAATCAGGGGTCATTCTATCCAGTAAAACTCAATTTTTCTTTTTCATTAAAATTAACAAGGCTGTGGTCAAAAAAAAAAATGAAAGGGAGCCCAGTGCTCTGAAACTGTGAAATCCAGGGTGCCCAGCATATGCTTTTTATGAAAAAACTAAGATTCCTGAGTCGCCCAAGAGCAAAAGTGAGGTGCCAAGGGCCACCAGGTGCTGCTAAGCCACAGCTCTGAAATACCTCACCCCCAGACCATACCAACACTCAGGGTCCTAAAATAACTAAGGAGAATGTGCTACCTTCCTGGTATATCAAGAAATGGATAGACATTCTATTCTTCTTGGATAAGGACAAAAAACTGTAGGCCCCGTCCTCTGCATCTTCTCTATACAGGTTAGCAGGGGACGTTAAAGAACCCACACACTTATTGCGAAGAGTAGAGAACATAGCTCCTGGTGTTGTGGTCTGGCCCATTTACTGAAATTGGGGTAGGGGTTATGGAAAGGTAATTTGCTAAGTAGGGGACAAACGTTTCCTTTTGTAATTTTATATGCGTTTGGAAAATTGTTAAATGCAATACAATGACACCACATTCTTGTACCTAACTTACTGTCGCAACTGGAAATTGTGCCTGATATAAGTTGTCATTGCATTTGACAATCACGTGCATCATGCGCGTGACAAAAAGGAACTTTGAACTTTCCGAAAAGTACAAGTGGTTGTGGGAAAAGAAAAAGAGTATGAGTGGTTTTAAGTGAAAAAGGTTATTAAAAAAGTGTACAAAAAACATTGTGAGTTTCCTTTGTCGAGGTGAAATCAAATTCCCGACATTACAAAGAAATAGGTAGCAGCTAGATATAGGATATTGAGAGTTAAAAAGATTTTTATGCCACAAAAAGTGGGAAGTCAAAAAGCAAGAACAGTCAAATCTGTATTCAGTCACCCATTTGGTTGACCAGCAAATGATCTTTGTGTATAATATTTGGCCAAACAGTCCAAAGAAGATAATCTGCAATGCACTGAGGACATTTGAACACAAGGTACTCTAACTGATCTTAGCAGATAAACATGAAAAAAAGTTTATTTGGGAGATTATTCTTCACATTTTTGGAGTGGTTCCACTTTAAGTGACTGATCAATACAGGTGGAAGACAATATAAACAAGCTGTTGGGACTCAGTCAAGGGTGACTGCGACCCTCTAATAGAAGTGAAAATAACAGTTACTGTACTTAAGGGTAAAATTTCAAGACTTTGATTACTATCCACTTAATACAGAGTGACTGTTCAAATACTGAACTTCTTGATAAAGGTTTGACTGTAAAAGAAACACACTGAGAAGAGCTTCATATGATCATTTGTGAGTAAGATAAGGAAATATTGTTTAAATGTTTCAAAAAATTTTCATCAGCAACACGCCAACTGCTAATCGAGATGCTTGAGGCATCTCTATGTTAGCATCATTTTCAGCAACTTTCAAAACTGAATCTCCTTCATTTAAAAAAACCAGTTGTACATAGTCACACATTTCCATGCAACAGCATACAAAAATTTGGAATCAATCTCCTTTCCCTATTAGCAAGAATTATGCAATTCATAGCTGAGTCAACAATAGATTAAGTGATCAGTCGCCTCACTAAAACTACTTCTTTTGAAGTCATTTTGCTGCCGTGCATCAGCATACTTGGACACAACAATTCTGTTTTCACAGAGGGTTTCAAATTTATTTGTTCCACCAGAGCAGTACTATAAAATTACCAAGAAATTTCATCTCAATGACAAGACAGTACCCTTTTGAGTTTCGTAGTGTAACCTTTAATATTTATTAACGCAACTCCTATTATGTTAACTGATTGAAAGTGCAAGGTTGCTCAAAAAAAAATAACACATGATTTGCATGACAATCTGGAGCTACAGGTATTTATGTCTTGTATGATTGCTTTTGAGCATGTTTAGACTAGTATTCAAGTCTTAAAAAAGACAAACATCTGCCCGGTATTTGATCGACTCAACTAAAAATAAATCCACTAACAACAAGATTTTCAAAAGCCTTGACACTTGGACAATAAATCATCCAAGTGACTGTCAAATTTTGATAAGATGGTCGACTTAGCTCATAGATGCATCAAAGAAAAATAGAAAGTGGTATTAAAAGGCGTCACGAAAAGTTGTCATCTCTACAAAACAAACCCAAAATAAAACCTTATAAACTAAACCTCTGTTTGTGACTGGTGTTATGAGTAAAAATTATTTTTGTCAGGCGCCCCAATCATCTAATGATATACAACCTATCCTCGTTTTTCAAATGGATCAGACGCCAAATAAATTAAATCCAAGGGTATTCATATTTAAACAACGTATTTTTCCTCAAAGGTATACACACGCTAACGGTATCTGATGTATGTATTTCTATCTAAATCATTTTTCTAAAAAGTGAAAGTTATAAAGAAAATAAATTCAATCGAAACTTAAGAAGTTCTCGCGGAAGATTTTCCCAGAAATTAAAATATATTGATGTCTGAGAATATTCTTCTCGAAGATTTGATCACATCAATATATACCGAATATTTTTGCTCGTGGCATCGTTACGATAGAAGTTCGATGAGTAGGAATCAGAAAGTTTTCGCAAGTACATTCGAACATGGAACTGTAATCAATACCTAAATCTTGCAATGAAAGGCAATGACTATAGAAGTAATATAAACATAAGCTAAACTAATTTTTCTCCACTTGCATTTAAACTAAGCAGTCACTATCACATTTACTAGTGTTTCAAGAGCCAAACGCAGCGACCGAATTTATAGTCACAACAAAAAAATAAACAACAAGTCTTGTGTAGAGACAATAACGTAAAAAGGGATTTCAGCTGTATAAATTATTAGATATTTGTCCGAAAACATTCAGGCGCGTTAGCTAAGATCACCGCAACAACACTGAAACAACAACAAAACGAAACCTGCCAGTGCGTGCAAGAAAACGGAAATTACACAGCATAGAAAAGCGTTCATTTAAGACCTCAAACATTATATTAATTTGATGAGCATTCTTCCCGATGCCCAAGCATCCCACCCACCTTTCTCACTCCTTTGTAGATGTAAAAGTACAGTTCTCTACCAACGTTGAACGCGATTCGCTCATTACAACCACCTTGGTCCTTTACTGTAACGAACGACACTCGCACTGGGTGACACTGTTGAGCCGAATAAGGGATTTTCGTGGGTCTCGAATAAACCGACAAATCCAGCAGTCGATAACAGCCCTCCTTAGTGGCAAAGTGTTGTTTAATTTCCTGGCCTGCAGCGCTTCTTCCAGCGGCCATTTTCACGTTCACATCTCTCACATCCCTTGTGACGGCTTGGTTGCTTGCTTTGCGGAGCTTTGCGCGGTTGCTTGAACGCATGCGTGCACCCGGGGAACCTGGATCCTTCTCCTGTTCTTTCGAGATAATCGGATCGAGTCGTCAAGTTATGCGGAGTGAGCTGCAATCGTCTATAGGGAATCTAATATCATTCTAACCACTAATCTTCAGGTCGGTTCTATACGTGGTTGGCCTTTTTTCGCTTCGAAAATTATTCAAAGCGAATTAATAAGAAGGAAAAATTTCCTAACTGCCATTCTCTCGTTCCAAGCCTCTTCATGTTTTGATGCTCCCGCCCAAGACCTTGACGCTGAATTATTTTAGTGACTCGCATATCCCTGCAAAGAAAAAAAAAAAAAAAAAAAAGAAAAGGAAGAGAAAATAAACAAGAGAATTGCCGTCGTAGGAATCATTATCTTGAGAGAACGAGTTTTTAAAAGGAATCTGCTAGGAAATATAAATTTGTTCATACTCACAACAATCTCGTTGATTATAAATTTTGTCCTCTTTCTTTGACTTCCGCATATTTCCGACAAAAAAAAGTGGATATTCGGAGGCACAGGGATGACTTTAAATGAAATCATTGTAAACAAACTTTTTGTTTGTCAGTAGATTTCTTCTCTTGTAGGAATTAAAAAGAGGATAGTTTGCGGAACTGATTCGATAAATCAAAACATAGATTTTTCACGAATCCTCACATATTTAGCTTGGTAACTTGCGGCCTTTAAACCGTTATGAGTGCAACCAGGTGGTTGGAGCCGGCGATGATGGTGTATATATATATATATATATATATATATATATATATATATAACTAACTGCAGACAGTACTGTTTCGGCCTTCTGGGCCTCATCAGTGCAGTGCTAATGCTAGGATGGGGGAGAACCGAGACGGTCACCCCAAACGACCCAACCTTTGTGGTATCGTCTAAGCCATGCCATATATATATATATATATATATATACCTTAAGTTCAACCGTTAAAGTTTATTTTTTATCTACAATAGTTGAGGTTCTACCCGAACTCGCGGAGAATTACTGGACTTTTTCCTTGTCTATAATACCTTTTCTCAATGCTCGAGCCTTGGGAGAATTCTCATTCGTTATCCAACCCGAAACGCCGTCGAAGGTCCGTTTGACTGACTCTATTGCTTAACCTTTAACACTCTAGCATCGGTAAGCATATTCTCCATGCATTTCTCTAAACATTTCCTAAGGGCCGACAAGGAGAATTTGTTTAACAATCAAGAGCTTCTCGGTTAGTTGGTGATCTTTTCTTTATACTCATGATTAAAAGGTGATTTTGTAACTGAAGAGAAATTAGATACTAGTCACTTAATACTATGTCTTTAATTATTTGTTATCATATTATCATACAGAATCTATGAACTTTCATACTTTTTTGTTCTTTTTTCTTTTTGACAAACGCGGTCATGTGTCATGGCCAATCTTTCGAAATCTTTCTAAAGCACGTCAGGAATGGCAAGCTGTATGACCAAGTTAGACTTCGTAGAAAATGCTCGTAATTTTTATTTCTATCGGTCAACGCTGAATACGTGTTTCGCTGAGTGCGATCATTAAAATAACTTAGTAAACAATAGCCACGAAAACTTTCTATGAAGACGCTTGATGATAGGTAAAGCCTCCATATTAGGTAAAGCATCCATATTAGGTTCAGGAGACGTCCCAAACATTACATTTAAGCTTCATGCATGGCCTACGATATGTCGATATGTCCTAGTTAACTTTGTTCTACCACGATTACCCTCATCTACTCAGAGTTCACCATGTTCTACCAGTTAGCCCCGATCTACTCTAGGTTAGCCATGTTCTAAAACGTTTACCTTCATCTACCTTAAGTTAGCCATATTCTACCACGTTAACCCCCATCTACCCTAAGCTACCCATGTTCTACCACGTTAGCCCTCGTGTATCCTAAGTTACTCATGTTGTAACACGTTAACTCTCATATACCCTAAGTTATCCATGTTCTACCACGTAAGCCCCCATCTACCCTACATTACCCATGTTCTACCACGTTGGCCCCCATGTACCCTATGTTACTCATGTTCTACCACGTTAACCACCATCTACCCTAAATTAGCCATGTTCTACCACGTTAGATTCCATCTACCCTAACTTAGTTATGTTTTACAACGTTAGCTCCCATTTACCCTAAGTTACCCATGTTCTGCCGCGTTAGCCCCCATCTACCCTAAGTTACCAATGTTCTACCACGTTAGCCCCCATCTACCCTAAGTTACCCATGTTCTGCCACGTTAGACCCCATCTAGCCTAAGTTACCCCTGTTCTACCACGTTTACCCCCATCTACCCGAAGTTACCCATATTCTACCACGTTCACCCCCATCTACCCTAAGTTAGGCGCGTCCTTTCACGCCCACCTTCATATGTTCTGAGGGATGACATTGATAGATATATGATTAATGGCCTATTATTTATCGAAGCAAAGATAATTTTTGGCGCAATGGACCGTGAAGTGTTTTGCTCAAGAAATAGGAGTGCTACGGGTTTTACGACCTCCTCTCAACCTACTCTATTGGTGGCTTGCAAATATTCAAGCTTTATATTTAAATTATCAGCCACAAGAGTCTCATTGCATGACATTGAAAATTAACGTTTGGGTAATTGTCAACTGAACAAGATATTCTTAGGACTAGCAAAATTGAAATATAGTTCATCATTCGATTCGTCATTAGAGATATCGGAGTATAGCTTCCTGGTTAGTTTTAAGCTGTACTTTGTTCATGCTGTTCATATAAACTTAATTAATCCTATCTTTTCACCCTCTACATGTCCGTTACGTCTCCCCTTTTCAGCGTAAGATCGCTCGTTTATCGTTTTATTATTTGAAAATTCTTGAAGTAACCATGTGCTAGGAGTGTCATGAGTTCTAAGTCATTTGGGATGTGACAGACAATATAAGGGACTAGAAATTCAATTAATAAAGCACTTACAAAAGGAATTGATTCATTTGTTATAGGGGGAAAATGATACCGTACTCAGGTGTATTTCGTAAAAGTTTGGCCGATAAGAAACCTTGGGAAGGGTGATGGGATTCTTAACGATATATTATAAATCCCTCTTCGACTATTTATGTGGTTAGTTTGCACAAGAGAGAAACATCCCTTGTACCACGACAATGTAAAGTTACAAAATAAAGTATTGCAAGGTTTTATTATTTCAGTTATCGTTTCTGAGTGAAGGCAATGTAAGAAGGTTTGGAGTGATCATCTCTCAGGAAAAATTAAATCACCTAAACTGAAGTACTAGCTAATAGAGAAAACTATTTAACTACAGGAAACTATTAATATAAGCCGGCCAGATTTCTTTATCTTTTTTATTAAGGAAATTTCACCACCAATCAGAACTGTCAATCAGATCGATCATTTCTCAGGCGGTACCATATATTATGGTAAATATGGGTAAACATTCGAAAAAACCATAGATTTAGAGACGTATTCACCAACAAATCGACCGGTTTTGCCGGTCTCTTACGACAGATGTCAAGCATTCTAAGATCTATTACGATTTGACTACACCAACACTGATTTCGACTTTGAAATTCATCATTTCTCTTATAACCGATACCACTATCTCGGTTAACAACTTTTTGGATCTACCTCTGGTAGGTTTGGGGTAAAGGTTAACAATTCTACTCTTTCATTCGAGAAACTTAATTAAAAATTAATGAAAATTTCTTATTGTTGTTCACACCTACTTTTTTTCTGTAGAGAAAGACCAGCTCATCTACAAATAAAGAAAGATCGGCACTAACTTGGATACTTTGTCTATTCGCGAGCTGTGAGGTAGTTCAAATTTTACATTAGCGTTTACAGCTATTGTGAATTACTGACTACAGCAAGCACTTGTTACTATTTTTGAAAATTTTGCGTCATAGCGATTGTTCTATCTTTTCACCAGAATGTTGTTTAAAAAGTGTAACCAAGCCCAAAATATTTTTCTTTTCAATAAATACTTGCACACACTCGAAAATTGTCAGTTTTCCCTTTTCATTAAATCTTTGCCTTATAGCTCGCGAAAAACTATTCTTCACTTCCCAAGGGGTGTATTAAACCAGCATTTAAACATGTTAAAACATTGCTGTGAGCAGTGTTTGTAACTAGACACATTAACGTCCATACACGTCTCTAACGTTCCTAACCTTAACCCAGTAAACCCAGGGTAGATGAGGTTTAACGTGGTAAAACGGCATGGGTAACTTAGAATAGACGATAGATAACGTAGTAGAACGGCATGGGTAACTTAGAATAGACGATAGATAACGTGGTAGAACGGCATGGGTAACTTAGAATAAACGATAGATAACGTGGTAGAACGGCATGGGTAACTTAAAATAGACGATAGATAACGTGGTAGAACATGGTTAACTTGAGGTAGACGGATAAGAGTTAGCGCTGTATAACCATAATGGGTAAATTCGGGTTAACGTGCTAGAACAAAGTTAGCTTGGGGTGGACGAGGGTCAACGTGGTAGAACATGGGTAACTGAGGGTAGATGGGGACTATCGTGGTAGAACATGGGCAACTTAGGTAGATGCGGGTAAACGTGGTAGAAAATGGCTAAATAAGCATAGAACGTGGTAGAACATTACTAACTTAGGGTAGAAGGAGGTTAACGTGGGAGAACATGGCTAACATAGGGTAGGTGGGGGTTAATGTGGTAGAACAAGGCTAACTTAGCATGGACAGGGGTTAATGTAGTAGAAAATGAGTAACTTAAGGCAGATGATGGTTAACGTAGTAGAACATGAGTAACTCAGAGTAGATGAGGGTGAACGTGGTAGAACATGGGCAACTTAGGGTAAATGCGGGTTAACAAGGTAGAACATGGGTAACTTAGTGTAGATGGGGGCTAACGTGGTAGAACATGGCTAGCTTGGGGTAGATGGGGTTAACGTGCTAGAACGTGGGTAATTAGGGGTAGATGGGGGCTAACATGGTAGAACCTGCTTACCTTAGGTAGATGCAAGTAAATGTGGTAGAACATGGCTAGCTAAGGACAGAACGTGGTAGAACATAGGGTAACTTAGGGTAGATGGGAGCTAACGTAATAGAACGTGGGTAACTTAGGGTACATGGCGGCTAATGTGGTAGAAGTTGGGTAACTTAGGGTAGATGGGGGCTAACGTGGTAGAACATGGCTAGCTTGGGGTAGATGGGGTTAACGTGGTAGAACGTGGGTAATAAGGGGTAGATGGGGGCTAACGTGGTAGAACCTGCTTACCTTAGTTAGATGGGGGCTAACGTGGTAGAACGTGGGTAACTTAGGGTACTGATGGGGGCTAACGTGGTAGAACCTCCTTAACTTAGGGTAGCTGCGGGTTAACGCGGTAGAACGTGGGTAATTTACGGTACTGATGGGGGCTAACTTTATAGGACCTCCTCAAATTAGGGTAGCTACGGGTTAACGTGGTAGAGCCTGCTTAACTTAGGGTAGCTACGGGTTAACGTGGTAGAGCGTGGGTAATTTAAGGTACTGATGGGGGCGAACGTGGTAGAACCTGCTTAACTTAGGGTAGGTGCAGGTTAATGTGATAGAGCGTGGGTAACTTAGAGTACTGATGGGGGCGAACGTGGTAGAACCCGCTTAACTTAGGTAGATGCGGGTAAACGTGGTAGAACATGGCTAACTAAGGACAGAACGTGGTAGAACATGGGGTAACCTAGGGTAGATGGGGGCTAATGTGGTTGAAAGTGGGTATCTTAAGATACTGATAGGGGGTAACGCGGTAGAGCCTGCTTTACTTAGGGTAGCTGCGGGTTCACATGATAGAGCGTGGGTAATTTAGGGTACTGATGGGGGCTAACTTTATGGAACCTGCTTAACTTAGGGTAGCTGCGGGTTAACGTGGTAGAACGTGGGTAACTTAAAGTACTGATGGGGACTAACTTAGGGTAGATGGGGGTTGTTTTGGTAGAACCTGCTTAACTTAGGGTAGATGGGGGATAACGTGGTGGACCCGGCTGCTTAACTTGGTAGAACATGGCTAACTTAGGGCAGATTGGGGCTAACGTGGTAGAGCACGGGTAACTTAGGGTAGATGGGGGCTAATGTGGTAGAACGTGGGTAACTTAGGGTACTGAAGGCGGCTAACGTGGTAGAGCCTGCTTAACTTAGGGTAGCTGCGAGTTAACGTGGTAGAACGCGGGTAACTTAGGGTACTGATGGGGGCTAACGTGGCAGAACCTACTTAACTTAGAGTAGCTGCGGGTTAACGTGGTAGAACGTGGGTAAGATAGGATAGTGATGGGGGCTAACGTGGTAGAACCCTTTTAACTTAGGTAGATGCGGGTAAACGTGGTAAAACATGGCTAACTAAGGATAGAACGTGGTAGAACATGGGGTAACTTAGTATAGATGGGTGCTAACGTAGTAGAACCTGCTTAACGTAGGGTAGATGCGAGCTAACGTGGTAGAACATGGATAACTTAGGATGGATGGGGTTAACGTGGTAGAACATGGGTAACCTAGGGTAGATGTGGGCTAATGTGGTAGAACAGAAATAACTTAGGGTAGATGCGGGTTAACGTGGTAGAACTTGGTTAACATAGGGTAGGAAAGGGTTAGCGTGGTAGAACATGGGGTAACTTAGGGTATATGGGGGCTAATGTGGTAGAACGTGGGTAACTTAGGGTACTGATGGGGGCTAACGTGGTAGAACCCTTTTAACTTAGGTAGATGCGGGTAAACGTGGTAAAACATGGCTAACTAAGGATAGAACGTGGTAGAACAATGGGTAACTTAGTATAGATGGGTGCTAACGTAGTAGAACCTGCTTAACGTAGGGTAGATGCGAGCTAACGTGGTAGAACATAGATAACTTAGGATGGATGGGGTTACCGTGGTAGAACATGGGTAACCTAGGGTAGATGTGGGCTAATGTGGTAGAACAGAAATAACTTAGGGTAGATGCGGGTTAACGTGGTAGAACTGGGTTAACATAGGGTAGAAAAGGGTTAGCGTGGTAGAACATGGGGTAACTTAATGTATATGGGGGCTAATGTGGTAGAACGTGGGTAACTTAGGGTACTGATGGGGGCTAACGAGGTAGAACGTGGGTAACTTAGGGTAGATGAAGGTTAACGTGGTAGAACAAGGCTAACGTAGGATGGACGAGGGTAAACGTGGTAGAAGATGGCTTGGACTGTTATTGCCACTGACCGTGAAAACTTACAGACGATTGCACGTACTGCAAACTAAACTTCTCGAATGCATTCCACACGTAGCTGGTCTTAATCCAAAGGCTTTCAGGTCGTTTGGAATTTAAGGTTGATACCTAGTATTTCTGTGTTTGTTACCTTGTTTAACGGTTGCGATCGGGCACCGGTTAGCTGAACTCTGTTCAAGAGCAGTTAATACTTTGATTCTACAACAGTCATTACTGATGAAAGGCTTTCTCAAAGAAGAAGTAGGATTCAAGCTGTGTCAACCTTCTGTTCTAGATAGACTGAGGCGCTCCGTGCTGTGTTACTTAGCGTAACAAACAAAAAAATGGTTTATTTCCAGCTTTCCACGCCGGTCGAGGCAGTCTTTTGCATGTTCTCTAACACATTTGTTAGCGGGCGTGGTCTGTGGCCGACAATATTTTGTAATTATTTTTTTGGAAATTTCACTGTATTTTTTCTCTCAGCTTAATTAGAATATTCATTACATCCTTTTTGGAGGTGTAAACTCAGTGTCAACACAAGTTTATTTGAATTGTCCAACACGCCTTGCTACAGCCTATTTTTTACTTGGATAAGACCTCACCGTTCGATTCAGTGGTACCCGAGTCTCGATATTTCCCTCGATTATGCTCTTAAGAAGATCTCCGGCGTAAGATGATTGAGTTTGATCAATTTGTTGCCTGCTGATAATCCGCTCTTTGGCCCCAACTCCGTAACAAATACTCGACATTCCCGTATTGATGGATAAAGGCTGATAGTTTCTAAAGAAGCTGGGGCTGCGTCGGTGGGGGTAACGAAATAATTTGGATATATCAACAAAGTTGAAATGGTAAATAGGCCACTATAACTTCGCTCCGACGAAGGGCTAACGCTCGAAACGTCAGCTTTTGTAATCGTTACGGTGGCCAATTTACCATTTCAACTTTGTTGATATATCCAAACTATTCCCGTATTGAGTTTTATTCATAGATCATTTTTCAATTTATTATTACATACAATGCTATAATGGTTACATTTAAAAAAATATCATAGCCAGTTTTTTGTCAATGACGCAGTTCAGTGGTGCAGTCCTAGCGTGTTTAACAAGTCGTTTCATGGTTCTTTTTCAGACTTGTTCGAGGTAAGAAACGAAGCCTGGACAATCCTCAAAGAAACATTTTGAATGGAGAGTTACTCAGCAAGTTTCTGCAACTTGGCACTATGGAAAAACTTGAAGTTACGAAGAAAATTGGCACCACGCCAACCCAGGTACGTTAAGCATCACCTAAAAAATCGAGAGTGAAACAAAGATAACATACGCACATACTCGAGGTGTGACGACAAACAAGCAAACAAAAGACCGTTTCAGTTAAAAAGTCGTCACAAAAGTCAAGCCTTGAGGACGTTAACAAATAAAAGGTTGGTTTGTTCATTGTGGAAATTTTGTTGTTCCCCTCACCGTATTTTTCCCTCGCGTTTTACTGCGTAATACTGCCGCGTAGTTAGCGCGTTCTGTAGCCCTAATGTGGTTAAATAGTGAAATAGTGTAGTGATGCCAGATACTTTAAATTTGTCTCTGGAGCGTATGCGGAAATAGCCTCATGGAAAATGTGCGCGGACATCATCATCTTTGCAGAATAGCCTTAGTGTTGTTCAAGGCTGGCCACTAAGCTTCAAAGCGAAGACGGCTTTAACTCACTGACATTTTTAGTGCGAATAAAATAAAGTGTTCAAATAAGCAATAAAAACCAAATGTTTCTGTGTGTGCAACAGCAGTGGGATGACGTTTCCTCCGGTTCGTTCATACATTGCAGGTGAAATGTCTTCGTTCGCGTTGATGATTGGATGAACGATTTATTTTTTTTTCAACTGTGAAATTTTATCGTTCGTACTCCTATCGGTTACTTGTGTACTCAGTAGGGAATAATTCTCCGTACCTTTGAAATAGAATGGTCA
Source organism: Stylophora pistillata (assembly GCF_964205215.1). Taxonomy (NCBI): domain Eukaryota; kingdom Metazoa; phylum Cnidaria; class Anthozoa; order Scleractinia; family Pocilloporidae; genus Stylophora; species Stylophora pistillata. The sequence goes on along the minus strand of NC_142524.1, from coordinate 10,257,273 downwards.
CTCGGCGCGTTAATGCAAATCGCACATGAGCGCAAAGATTTGACGGTCTCAGTGTAACACCTCCTTTTGTAACATCCAGATTCTTGATAGTCTCCCTCGCAGCCATTTTTAGTCTCGTCACGCAACGCTCCTCCCCATAAATTATGGGGAGGAGCGTTGCGTGACAAGACTAAAAACGGCTGCGAGGGAGACTAGATTCTTGATGACTTGATGGATGTTGAAAGATGGTGTTCACATTTCTGAGGGTAACAACTGACAGGTGCTGAAATGCTACTGAAAGATCATGGTTGCATCAAGAACTTAACTGCGTAACTGTTCGTGTGCGGACAAGTGTACCGGATGACACAGTGTTACTACATTTTTGTTTTGTTTAGACCTTGAAGAAGTTAGGGAACTTTACTTATCAGGGAGTGACAGAATTAAAAATGAACCACTGTCATCTAGATTGCCATCCTCTTACACTTCTCTTACAAGTCCTCAGTGTGTTAAATGTCGAAATAAATTAAATATATTTTTTAAGTTTCCAGACCCGCCACCTAAATAATATGCTCCACTCGTTTTGTCGCTGATGCGAATTATTATCTGAGAAACAACTCATTGTGTCTCTTGGCTTGATTATGAGTTATTTGTTTCAAATGGTTCTGCTAGCAATATTTCGCAAAAACTTGTTGACGTTGGTTTCAAATTCTGTGATGAGCACTTGTAATTTGTTTAATCGAAGCATTCCCGTCAAGTAACCACCTTTCAATGATTTGATCAGGACGTTGATGACTCGCCAGTTTCGGCTTCACAACAATTAACGTGCCTCATTGTCATTAAATCGCTCGCAAAGTCTCTTTGAACTGTCAATAAAGGCGTCAGTGACCGGTGGACTGGAAACACAACCTTTATTCCGAGCATAATTTATGACTCGAATATGGTTATCCAACGTCATACGAGTTTTCAACTAAGTCTCTAGAACCCACTGCAAGACTATATGTTGAATCACGAATATAGCAAGAGCGTTCTGGTACAAACCCTAATGGGCCTGTTAGAGAGTTATCCATCATTTATCACTGTCATTATCCCAAGGGATGACCTAGCTGTGAGTCAATCAGACTGATTGACTTAATTTCCTTGAGGCTAGATTAAGCAGTCCAAGATTTGGGCGACTGAAAGAAGTCCATTAAAATCTGGAGTTTTTTTTCGATCTCGCTTCATAAGCAAAAATGATCTAGTTGGTTTTTCCACTAAAATAGTCAGAGTTTTAAGGCAGAAAGACCGCATCAAAGCTGCACAAATATGTTTTTAGCGAGTTGACCAATTGGTTGCGCGCGATAGAACATTTTTGAGGCATGCTTACAAATAGACAAAACCATCATAATGAAAGGAAATATCCAAAAATAGCCAGCGTACACAAACTTGAACTCAGGAGTATTTACCAGTTTCAGGTTATGTTTTAGGCCAAAAGGAACCCGAGGTATTATTTTTTGGGGAGAGAAATCGCTAACAGTCATTTGAAAGAATAATAGGGCTAAGTTTCAAAAGAAACTGTGGTGTTGCGTCGGTGTGGGTAATAAGATAATTTGGTTTTATCGTCTCAGTTGAAATTGTTAATTGGCCACCGTAAAGAGTATAAAAGCTGACGTTTCCAGCGTTAGCCCTTCGTCAGAGCGAATGACGAACGCAAGAATAAGCAAAAGAGCCTTTAAAACCGGCTACCCGAGGCGCGCTTGGATGGGCCCATCTTGCCCGCCTGGAATCGCCCGCCTTGATCCTACACAAGGGAAAGGTTGCGTAGAGCGGAATTACAAATTCATCATTTTTTAGTGATGACACCGATGGCGTCGCAGAAAAACGCAGAACAAATAAAACATGAAACAACTCTCATGGGTTTATTGCGCTACAAACTTTCGGCTCTCGAAATAAACTTTGATAAAAGTCATCCTTGATGCTTATCATACCATACATTTTTTCTATGTAATAAATTCTTTATTGACGAGGCCTGTTGGGTCAAGATAGCCAGATATTAGCTTCTTTCTTGTTTGCGTTTAACTCGGCCAATATCCAGCTATCATGACCTCACGGTTAGTCGTTAACGCATGGCTATTTTGCGTTGTGAGCGTAACGCAGAAGTCAACGGACTCCAAGGCTCAGTACGTAGTCCCTACTTTTCTAGGACATCACTCCAAGAGCTCTCCGCGGCGCGTTATCATCATTTTTCTCCAATTAATTTTTTTTACTGGCATAATGGACTTCGGCGAAAAGGAGGGACTGCTTTTACTTCTAGTCAGTCACTGACACCTAACCTGATCGTGATGAGATAAGGACGTTGATCAAAACAGGGTAGTGTAATTTGCATTTGGTTTACTTACACCGTGTTTACACTCAAGCGTTTACCAAGGTAAACATTAACTGACTAAACCTTGGTACATTTGTACATTGTTTATACTGGCTCAAATAAGTAAGGTGAATCTGTCATTAATCACAATCTAATCAAATTGGCGGCAAATTCTAAATCCAGGCATAAAATGTTCGCGTTTATAAGAGGAGTTGTGGCTCTTGTAGTCCTCGCGTTTTATTTTCTTGTTCTTGATCAGCAAACCCAGGAACTTTAGAATATCAAGACGTACGTTTTTTGCCATAACTTCTTCGTAGACCGAAATCAAACGTGAAAACCTGGTCTCCAAAACGTGATCGAATGAGACTGGCGCAATCCCGACACCGCAGGATGTGAAATTCCATGCGACCGCAAGCGGATGTATCTGTCATCGAAACCTTGGTTACCGACCTAAACAATGCCTGCCCGCAGGGTAAACCGAACTTTTACCGTAGTTAACTTTCTATTGTCTTGAGCGGTGTTTACCAGGGTATCAGTTGGCGTTTACACAAGAGAAATATTTACCTAGGTAAGTTAACTCCAATACCTCGGTAGCACGCTCAAGTCTAAACACGGCCTTAACTGAGCCGCTTTGAGATTGGCTATGAAAACTCACGCTACTCGAATCAGCCAAGGGTTGCAATTTCCTTTCTAAACAATTACCCCTCAGAGAGAATGTCCACACCTTAGTAGCTCACAAATCAGAAATAGCATGTACAAAGAATCCATTGTCTCTTTGACAGTTAAAAGTTTCCGAAAAGCCAATTCTGTGATAAATATACCAAGGTCGCAGCGGCTGTTCATTCGAGCTCAAAAACTGATCAGCATTCCTACGAAGAGAATAAGAAAACAGTTTCAATGGAAAAGGTCTTGGAATTGTTAGCGCCAAAGACTTTCGGAAAACTCCATTATGTGGCAGTGGTGTTTTGGATACTTATCGGTGGAGCCTTCCTCATCGTATTCCTTGAAATGGAAAACAGCGAGTCTAGGTTGGATTTCCGCTGTGGCAGAGAGAGGAGCGAAAATATCGACCTCGTTCGGGGAAGATGTTTTGACGAATACGAAAAGCAACACAACAAATTAGGTTTACCTATCTACGGCTTCGTACTCATTAATTTCGTCCTTATTCTAGTTGTTTGTGCCAGTTACTCCCAATTAGTGAGACATACAGTCGATAAACTGCCTCGAAGAAACCGGCAGAACGCTGATCCAGAGAGACAGCCGCTTGACCAAGAGAACCCATCACCGACTGGATACAAGCTATACATCGCTTATTGTTTTCAATTATCCACGAGAATTCTTTTAGGAGTTCTTTTCACCATCCTACAAACCCAATTGATTTATCCTCTGAAGTTTTCTTCTAATTTTAACTGTTATTTAACCGGTGGAACCAATCAGCCAAAGAGTTCATTGGACGCCCCGTCAAACTTTACTTTACACGAGTGTCACGATCAACGAGCGGCAAAGAAAAGATTCTGGATGGACGCTCTCCTTTGGGTGAATATAATTTTTGTCGCTGGTATTGTGATTGAAACAGTCTACCTTTTGTCACGGGCATACATAGAAAGGGATTTCATGCAAAATTCAAAGTTTCGAAGAACTCATCTAAATGCTCCCCAGGATGAGTCGCCACAATCAGTCGGAAGGAACGGACAAGAGTTTGAACTGTTCATTGCAGAAACAAAGGAAAAAATCAAAAAACACAAACCTCAACTGTTTGAACTTCAACCATTTAATGCACCTAATCCAGGCGAAGAAACAGCACTGAAACATTTAACTCTAGATCAGATTTACACAAACCTTCTGTTGATTCAGGATAGAGGTAAGCTCGAATCTCTTAAAAACCGAGAGGAGCAACTGAAAGTCTATCCAACTTCGCGCAAGGAAACTTCACACCCAAAAAGCCTGGAAGACCTACTAAATCAAGAAAATAGGAAAGTTTTAATCGTCGGTCGACCCGGAATCGGTAAGACATTCTATTGTGCCAAACTTCTCAGAGACTGGGCATCTGGTGCCATAATCCATTTTGATGCAGCTTTCTTCGTCAAATTCAGAAGTTTCAATGATTCGGCCGACGACCTAAGCCTCAGAGAACTTCTGACGCAGTCCGAGCACTTTCCTAGAGAGCACCTGGATGACGAGATCTGGAATCACCTACTGAAAAACTCTGAAAAAGTTCTCATACTTTTTGACGGACTGGATGAGTTCAAACATAAGGAAAAGATGGCCGTGCCGCTCCATCCTTGCAGACGCAATGAAGAGAAGAAGCCACTTCAAACTCTTTATCAGTGGCTTGTGACCGGTGAACTTCTTGAAAATGCCTCAGTGTTAACCACTACAAGACCTACGGCTGTGTCGAGCATCAAGCACCTTACCTTCGACAAAACCTTTGAGATTTTGGGCTTCTCATCGGAACAAATTAAAGAATACGTCAATAAATTTGCCGGAGATGACAAGGAAGCTGGCAAAATATTATGGCGACACATCAGCAGCAACATGAATTTGCTTTCGCTCTGTTATGTCCCGGTAAACAGCTTCATTGTGTGCTCAAGTCTGTTACAATCATTGCCAGCCGACAGAACCGCTGTTGTTACCCTGCCTTCCAGATTAACAACCATTTACGAGATCGCAGTGCCAGAGTTTTATTGGAAACACACGAGAGAAATCCGCGAGAAATATTTGACCCCCGAACACAATGGATCAGATGATTTGCCGGATGAAGTGGTGGACAATTTCAAGAAACTGGAAAGAGTGGCGTTTGATGGAATCAAAGAAGGAAAACTAATCCTTGGAGGAAAGGAAGTACAGGGATTTGAGGACAGCGCTTTATTTCATCGCTTACCCGACCGACAGGTTAAAGACGAACGGCCTAAACGCGAAAAACAATTCTGTTTCATACATCTCACGATGCAGGAGTTTTTCGCCGCAAAGTATTTGATAAACAACATGAGTGAAACGGAATTAAGGAACTTTGTTTCCGAAAACATTAAAGACGGCAAGTGGCAGCTTGTGTTTCAATTCCTGGCAGGATTAATGAATGATAAAGAAAACCTACCGAGTGATATATTTACTGACCTTCTTCCCGTGAAAACTGAAGAGAAACATAGCGGACTCTACAACGAAGACTGGCAGGAGGATGAAAATGAAGAGGAAAGGAAAGTGACCTGCTGGCCGACTGACGACGAACAAGAATTAGCAGTGACACTGTTAAAATGCATAAACGAAACCAGTAAAATGACCACAGGAGTGCAGAGTAAACTACAACAAAGTAACTTTAATTGTGTAAATTTTATTCATTTTATTCACCTCACAGCTGTTGATTGTTCTTCTTTAGTAAATGTAATGGAGAATGTGCGAGGAATTTCACATATAGATTTGAGTTACAATAACACGGGGCCATTAGGAGGCTTTGAGATTTGTAAATTGTTAAAATGTAAGAATTCTCAACTGAGCTGGTTAAACCTCTCATGGAATCAATTGAAGGATGAAGGAGCAAAGTATTTAGCTGACGCCATTACAAACAACAACTGTCAGCTACGCTTGTTAGACCTCTCAGACAATAACATCACAGACACAGGAGCACAGCACTTGGCTAATGCCATTACAAACAACAACTGTCAGCTACGCACGTTAAACCTCTACAGCAATAACATCACAGACACAGGAGCACAGCACTTGGCTAATGCCATTACAAACAACAACTGTCAGCTACGCTGGTTAAACCTCCGACACAATAACATCACAAACACAGGAGCACAGCACTTGGCTAATATCATTACAAACAACAACTGTCAGCTACGCACGTTAGAACTCTCAAACAATAACATCACAGACACAGGAGCACAGCACTTGGCTAATGCCATTACAAACAACAACTGTCAGCTACGCACGTTATACCTCCACAGCAATAACATCACAGAAGCATTAAATTTAGCGAGCAATAGTCAGTCTAAGTGTCAGCTCTATTTTTAAGCCTCAGCAATTCCAATTGTAAATTGTAAAAAAAATTACGTCAGCCACTTACTATTCAAATAACTGTGAGGTAACCAGCTCAGTGACAAATTACGGCCCAACAACTCAAAGCATAAATGGAAGCAAACTATGTAACCTGAGAAAACGCTAGCACCAGCAAGAACAGGATCGAAATGAAAAAATAATAAACCAATGAACATGTTTATTGACAGCAAAGGATGTCAATCTTGTTTTTTTTGAGAAATGAACCAATAACATTAAAGTAAAACCACAAAGCTTACGGCAGAGAGAACAGACAAGTCTCGGACCTTTCATGATTGGTTAGTTTCGATCCTAAATTCATTGCATGCTCGTGTATGTTTTGATCACTTCTCTTTGTTGCAAGGACTACTTTTCTGTGTAAGTTATTAAAGTTCTTTCGAAAATTATAAGCGGATCAGATGAGTTAATACGGTAGAGATTACATTGTACAATACCCAGATTTTCTTTTCACCCTTTTTTTTTTGATTAAAGCGAACCGGTTGAAGTTGTTTCACTCGTGTTGCAAAAACTAAGAAAAAATATATAACCAGATTGTAAATCAGTATCTCGCATTGAAAGACAAAAGACTTTTTTTGTAGGGTAGTGGCAGTAGTAATTGAAACAGTTTTTTGAAGGTTTCTACTTTTGTTGTAAATATTGTCATTTTTTTACGCATTTATAGCGTGTCACTTGTATGATATAATGAAATAACAATTAGCTTTACTGCAAAATCACAAGATGATGCATCAGACTTTATCAGAGCTAAAGTTTAACCTGCCAGTACTTGTAAATGGAACCAGTCCCACATTTATCATTGTTAAATAAATATTGTTAAGTGCGTTAAACTTTGTGTTGTGATATATTTAGCCCTGATATTTAGACACAGCTTGGAAGCCATGGGAGATGGGTATGGCCTTTTCAAAATCAATCAAATTTATAAATTTACCAGAGAAATTGTCTCAAGGTGAGGGTATGAAGCCCCTCTTAAAAAAAACATTTCTCTATTTTAAATCAAAAATCCCTTCAGTAGGTTCCTGGCCACTTTAAGAAAACCTATTTACATTTTTTAAAGGAAGGTTTATGAGACCAATCGACCTCAGCACACACAAATTAAATAACAGAAAAATCAAAGAAAAGAGATGAGTCCCTAAGACAAAAAAATGGGAAGTGGAGGCAGTGGGGCCTCACAAAGATTTCCACTTATTGCGGCTTTGGAAAAACATAATCCTCGAGATTTCTTCTAATTTTTTTAAACACCTTTATTCCACCTTTATGATTTTTGCAGGACTTTAGAATCTAAATGTAACTTTCCAAATTTTTGTAAAAATACTAAACTCTCTATAGAATTTGACTGAAGAAGGAAGTGATTGCAATTTCTGTGTTCAAACATCTTTATCCTAATAATCTTTCAATCTGATCCAAAAGTATGTTACAGCATAGAATCAGGTGTGTTCTTTGAAGCTGGACATCATAGATTAATTAAGCTTCTTTTTGTCCTCAGAATATTAACTCTTTCACTCCCACAAACCATCAATGGGTAATTTCTCCTTACAATACAATATTCTGAAAATCAGAAAGGTGACAAGAAGGAAGTGGATCAGGTATGGTACATTTGTTTTTGATTAGTTGTTAGATGCTTCTTGTTCAAGAAAAGCATCATCGTGAAAGTCAGGATACAAACAGCAAAACACGTCAAAACCATTGTTTACAAAAATAGGCCAACATGAATCTAAAAGCTGTGGCAAGGTTAAAGTGGTTAAATTTAAATTGAATTTTATTAATGTGTAAATTTTGATCTCATTTCAGTATTATTCCTCCCTGTATGATTTTTACTCTCCTAGGACTGCTTTGTATGTTTATCGGGTCAAAAGGATAAAACACAAACTCTATTCATGCATTTACTGCTGTACATATCTCTTTACAAAACAGTCCACATATTTAAAGACAAAATTATCAAAGAGAAGAGGCATGGAGATTTTTTTAATTTGTTTTTTAGCATCAATAAGATGTTTCTTCAGAACAGATTGCCTATATTTTCATGGCTATCAATGCATCAATAGGGATAAAAATGTGTTAAGAGGTATGAAGACATTTCTTTACCAACCTCTTTCACAAGAATGCCTGCATCTTCTAATTACTACATATACAACAGGAATTTTCCATTTACTTCAGTAAAACTTCATTTACCAGAATATTGATTTTCTGAATTATTTACATTATCAACCATTAGCAAATATATTTTGTTTCTTGAATCTGATATTTATAAAATCCACTGAGTGTTGGAAACCAGTTTTCTTTTTTAATCAGAACTGTAGGATCATCCAAAGAAATAATAAGTTATATTTTTCATTTTCAGAAAGATTTATTATTAAAAGCTACAGCTGTAAGTATTCAAAATATTTTCCCCTAAATACAAAAAAATTTTCTCTTGGGGAAACAAGCAGAGTGTTAACATAGGAGGTAAGCAGTTTCTTGGTTAATTTTCTTCTTAGCTGGAAGCTCATGGATTTTCAATCAAATCTGTTTTTTGACTGAGACTGATCATTTGTTAAAAATAGTCCACTCATAAAAAGGAGAAACCTCTATTCTGAGCAGGACTAATGCCATGTGTTAGGTGGTAACAGTAAGGTATCAAGCCATCACCATTCATTGTATACCACTCTATATTAACCCTTAAAACCAAAACCCTAAAAGTGATTATGCTGAATCATTCATTAAAATCATGGGAAGAAAGGAAACGATTGCCAACCTAGCAAACTTTGATTGTAAAACAAGTTCTCATTGTCATTCTCAAGGAAATGCATGAAAAGAGAATGGAAAATATGGATATTGATGTTAGGTTGCAAAGGGTTAACTCTTCTCTGAATACACATGACCATCTGTTATTCTATCAATAGACTCAAGCTGTTGTGATATGAACTTCAGTGTATCCACTCCATTAAGCAGTTGCCTAAAAGCAAACAAATTAGCAGACATGATTCACTGAAAGATAAATTACACACTGCTCTACACTACAAGTTTATGGAGATAGACTGTTCTTTCTCTGAACAGAAATGTTAGCACTTTATGTATGGTTTTAAATATGCTAACAGAGTTAAATATTGCAGTTGTTTTAAACAAATATGAAAAGGAACAACTTGGTAATATTTCACGTCAGTATGAATTTTTAAACAACAATAATCCCTCTTTAAACATGAGGACATTTTTATCTACTATTTCAAATGTACAGCTTGATGAATACAGAATGTGTTTAAATCGAAGTATTTTAACTCCTGCCACCAACATTACAAACCTGAATACAACTAGATGAATAAGAAAGACATAATTTGATAGAGAAAATGATGATTATTAACTCACAAATATAATTAATTAATACTGAAAAAGGTGTTGTGGAATAAATTTATGACAAAAGGATTCATTACCAAGACCTGTTCAAAAACAAAGGGCCCTGACATCAAGATTGAAAACAAGTAATATTTTGCCACAATTATACAAGCTTGATTATACAAAATAAACACACATCTTACATCAAGATTGAAAGCAAGTTATGTGTTGTCACTAGTAGACAAGCTTCATTGTACAAGATAAGCACACACCTTACTGCTTGCTTGGCATCTTTTGCTGCTATGTTCATTTGATCAGCAGCAGCTTCCTATTTATCTTTGACAGCTGTCATTCTCTAATGATTGGCATCTAGCAGCTGGTTCTATGTTGCTATGGGAACAGACTCTGTCTGACAAAGGATAACAGAAAAGTTATTGTAAACTTTATGTAAAGGTACATCAAACATAGTCTAACCCTTAGAGATTTTGATGCATATCTGACTGCTGACCACACAGACATTGGCTCTTTTCAGTGCATTCTTACATTTTTTAATATTATATTCAAGGTAACATGCTGTTCTGGGTAATTAGCAATGATATTGGGTAAATGAAGGTTGCAAATGTTAAAAAATGACAGAGAAAACTTTTCAAGATTCCAAATCAATTATTGAAATGGCTTATTCCTTTATTTTAAGTACAATTTGGAATAACCAAGCACAAGTGGGTGTTCTAAAGAACAAAAAACAATTTCATGAGCCTAAAAGACATGTAATTACTAGTGCTCTTGTGATAGCTTAGTTTTGTAACTGCATTTCCTTAAATAAGTACTTAGCATTTATTTAAAAGTTTTAGCTGAAAGGTGATGCGTTTAATGGAGAAGGGCGCTTAATTGAAGGGGGATCTTATTATTCTGCTGTACTGATTCAGCTGTAGTTGAAACTTAAATAGCTATAAATAAGTGGTAATAGAAACAGGTTTTCATTGCATCCCTAAAAAAGTGAAGAGAGGAGGAGGGAAGCTTATTTTAGGGGGGAGGGGTGGTGGTTGTTTGACATTATGGTCTAGGGGGTGGGCATTTACTCAGATGAGGACACTTTGTATTTCATGGGCGTTTATTCAAGGAAATGCTGGGTGAAATAATACCATGAAAAAATATCATGAAAAAATCTCATGAAAAAATATCATGAAAAAATGTCATGAAAAAAATTAATACCAGGGAAAAATATGTGATAGCAGTTAATAATTATGAATAAACAATGTGAATTGCCATCAGTAGCTAGTGTAAAGCACCAAAGTTAAGAAATCTTTAACCATACCTTTAATACATTCACTTCTTTCCATTTTGCAACTGTACCTTCAGCTCTGAGAGTTTTTTGTTATAAAATAAAAATAAATAATGAGATTCAGTGAATTTTGAACTCAAACCTGTTCATTAGGACTCCATTGTTTCATATTGTTAAATGATAAGTGTAATATTCCTTGTCAATAATTAATAGAAACTTTTTTATGGTGTCTTTTTAACATTTATTAATTGGCAATTGTATTTTTTTTATCTTGAAGGTTGATATTAGGCTTTATCCACTTTACATAATTATCAATATGACTTTTAGCTATCTTCAGAATAGTAGCTGACTAAGTTAACAGATTTGCATCAAATGCCTTGTACGGCATTGAATCACCACTGAATCACCATGTGCAATCCCAAAACATGAAAGAAGTACTCTGTGGGGTTTGTTGTCGTCGAGAATGATCTAACACCCTTTATTGGAGCAAGAGCCGCACAACGAATGGAACTTATAACTGTTAATGATGAAAACTTCATTCTGACCACACCCCCTGCCCCGAAGAAATGAACTGCAGGTTAAGCAGATAACTGCTGAGGAGCTGATAATGTGATATTCAGATGTATTTGACCGACCATTGGGAACATTACCTAGAGAAGTCCACTTAGAAGTTGACAACAGCATTAAACCTGTCACCACTTCAACCCAAAGAGTTCCTACAGCACTCAAAGATGACCTGAGAGAAGAGCTAAATCGATCTGTTGAGAAACAAATCCTAGCACCGGTAGAAGAGCCAACACCATGGGTAAACAGCTTAGCAGTCACTAATAAGAAGTCGGGGGCCCCGAGAGTATGCATTGATCTCCCACCACTGAACGAGGCGTGGAAAAGAGAAACCTATCAGATACTAATACTGGATGAAATTCTCCCAGAATTATCTCAAGGAAAAGCCTTCTCCACACTTGACCTGCATTCAGGTTATAGGCACTGCATTCTAGACCAAGAGTCCAGCCTGCTCACTATGTTCTCAACACCGTTTGGGAGATATCATTGGTACTGATTCCCCTTCCATTTGTCAGTCTCCTCAGAAATTTTCCAGAAAAGAGTTAACCAAGCCCTAGAAGGCTTGAGTGGAGTGCTCGCTATTGCAGACGACATCTAAGTGTACGGCATTGGCAACCGTGAACAAGAAGCTACTGCCAACCACAACGGAAATCCTGAAACCCTACTACAAAGATGCAGTGAGCGTAGCATTGCACTCAACAGGGACAAATTGAAGCTGAAACGAAGAGAAGTTCCCTTCATGGGACAAGTACTCACTGCACATAATGTTAAAATAGATCCAGGAAAAGCAAAAGCTGTAACCAACTGCTCTTCAGGAGTCACACCATAGCTTTATTTATAGATGTCATGAAGGGGCACGTCTAGAGAGGACATTAGGATCTCAATATACTAACTGAAGAATCATGTCATCATTGTATTACAATCAAGAGTCACATGACTTTTGAAATAAATGAGCTATTGATAACATAATTATTGTAACAGCCTACACTCCTTTATCATAACTATTCATTCTCACACAATCTGAATCATCAAAAGAAGAAGGAAGAAAATCGAGATAAAACCAACAGTATTTTCTAAACTATAACTATTGATAACTATTGATAAGTCTCACATTCCTTCCTCGGTAGTCAATTCGAAATTTCCTCAACCCTCAGGGGCGAATCTAAGGTTAAGTCAAGGGGGGCCCGGAGAAGTGTCCGAGGGCATGCTTCCCTGAGAGATTTACAAAATTAGGTCTTCGGAAACATGATTTGTAGGATTTTGAGCGAAAATTTGGCAAGAGTTCCATATAACCCCACACATTAATTATGCATAGAGTGTCGCAAAGAAACTTTACATTTAGTCATTATGAAATGAATGCATAATTAATGAATGGGGTTATATGAAAGTCTTTCCGAAAATTTAGTGGGGTTCGACCGATGCACCCGTGGATCCGCTCCAGACCATTTGCAGAATATTTCCTAAAGCGGCAGTTTCATCTGCCTCTCTTTTCTCAATCTTTGCAAGCTTTTTTCGAAATCTTTATTGATTCTGGTAAAGATAATAAACAGTACAAATGCGAATTTCACTCTCGGTTAAGTATAGATACATCATTGCACATCTTTATTTTAAGATAAAGATCTTACCAGATTTGAGTAAGTAACGGTAACTTTGCCACCATCTATCCGTCATCTTGATTTTGTGAACCAGTTCCAACGTTGGATGGCTTCCCTTTTTGGCTCATTTTCTAAGATATTGGGTTTGCAAAAGGCACACAAAGCTGAACCATATAGCTTTAACAAACACACTTTATGCGTGTGGCTACAACCTTCCTCAACGATACTGGGGAGAGTAGACACGGAGGCATTCACGCTGCGCATGCGTTCAATTAAAGAAAATCCAAAATGGCGGCCGGCATACGAGTGAGACAGATAGGTAATACTGAGTCTCATTTGGTTCTTTTTGTCGTTGACAGATCATTAAGCTGAAAAAATTACTAACTAGCTGCGATATCTATAATCTCACTTTTGACGTTTAAATTGAAAAATATCAGTTTTTCCGTTGAGAAGAAATCTTCTATAAACGACCCTCTTTCTGTGCTGGTAACAGGAAGACATTCCTTCCTCTTTACTGTCAAGTTTTTCTTTATGAAAAAACAATCCCCACATATTTGTGCGTTTAATTTCAGAATCTTTGAAGCGGATGCTTAACTTAAATCAGCCGATAACGAATTCAACTGCTGTCGAACCCGTCTGGAAGGTATCAATTAAACACATTAAATGACCCTACTACCGTGGGGGCTCCAATAAGCCTGCGAGGAAGTTATCGTTTCCCTTGGCTTCCCGTCGGGGGTTTAGAGAGGGAGGCGTATCAGAAGGGGCTTTCTAGAGTGGGAGGGGATACTCAGAATAATTTTCAGCTAATTTTGTACAGAAGTATTATCTAGCCCAAAGAATGACAGTAACTTAAAACTAGAAAGTTTCTTTTCTTCTCAGATGGGAATGAAGGGGGGGGGGGAGGGGGGAGTAAGGAGAGAGAGGAGGAAAAAGGAGAGAGATGAAGGGGCTTCTTGGAGAGGGAGGCCCCATAGACGGGAGGGGCAATATTCAAAATGGACAGGTATAGAAACTCTCTTTCCGATAATTTTGTTCTGAAGCAGTTCCTAGCCCTTAAAAAAATGACAAGAAAGGAACAAAGTCTTGTTGTATTAGAGAGGAGAGGGAGGGAAGAATAGAGAGAAAAGAGGGAGCCTGGGAGAGAGGGGGTCTATTGAAAACCGTCCCATGTAAGGTAAGAAAAGCAAACATATTTCTTTGGCAAAGGTAATTACTTAGTTATTTTGTATCTGATTCAGAGATTCAGGCAGACATGAATTATTATTATTGTCATTATTATTATTATTATTTTATTTTTTTTTTATGCAGGTCCTTGTATATGACAGATATGGTCAGGACATCATATCTCCTCTTTTAAATGTAAAAGAGTTCCGTGAAATGGGCATAACATTGCATCTGTGAGTTAAAATCCAATCATTTTAGTTATTTACCTTGTAGACTAAGATGCTGTTCAGGGACAACTAGCAAGATAAAATTTTTGCTTCAAATATACTTCATTAATTATTATACACAATAGTTGAAGCCATTGCTCTTCAAGGCTACTTTTGAGGGGCAAGAGCTGATGACCCTGACCTTTTGTTGTAAGGGGAGGTTACCAAATTCCTTCTGTTTTTTTTATTTTTTATTATTTTTTATTCAAGATGTGGTTGAGAATTGAGTGGAGACTGAATGTAAAACTTAAAACCTATTGCCCCTACTTTTCAAAAAGAATTGTTTGCTTAATAAAATATTAAGTCTTTCTCTTAACTTTTTGAAGTGAAGTGAATACTTTATTAATCTGTCAAGAGATTTAGCTACCAAGCTAATTGGGGAGACTCCTATCTACAATATTTTAAAATGATATTCATAGAAATATATACAATAAAATATAAAATCGGAGGAGATAAACAAACAACCATACACAACAAAATGTATCAATCACATGCATATAAAATTTAGTTAATAAGAAGCTATTATGTAATACAGGCATTGCATTTGCATGACCCATCTAAAAGGTTTGTAATATTAATTCTCCTGATGGCTTTCTTGAAGGCTTGAAGACTATTTTTTCTTCGAATAAAATTATCTTGACTTATTTTCCCCCCATAAATAGGGGCCTAGATATTTAACACTATGTTTCCCATACTTCACCGTCCTGAATCTAGGAATGGGGAATTCTCCACGTCTTAGATTATAGTGTTGATCTTGCTTATAGAAAATTTCACAAATGGGCTCAGGTGCCAAGGAGTTTTGGACCTTATACATTAGTATCAAAACATCTTGAAGATGCCTAAACTGTAAATTGGCCACCATAACGAGTTAAAAAGCTGACATTTCGAGCATTAGCCCTTCATCAGAGTGAAAGATAAGTTTGAGTAATCTCATTTCTCGTTGCTGGATAATGAGCAGATATTGTAGGGAGGGGTTGAATTTATGGTAATCACTTCTGGGAGTTAAAGGGTTAAGTTCTGACCTACTTTATGTAACACTACCCTGCTCATTTTGATGTTGCAAGTTCTTTATTTCTATTTATAGTCTTCTACATTCTGACAGAGATGCTATCCCAGAAGTTCCTCTTATTTATTTTGTTTTCCCTAGTGAGGAAAATGTGAAGAGAATATGCCAGGTTTGAAAAATTTTTAGTATTTGAATAAAGGATGTCTTTCTACAGTTTTTCATATTTCTTTCATGACTAAAGGTGAATAAAGAAGAAAGCTGTAGGTGATTTTTAAGATAATTGTAGATTCTCCTTGACTTTCATGAGTAAATATGAGGAAAATGAGAAGGTAATAAAAGTAAGTTTTGTTCACAAACCAAGTGGCCCATCAGGCCGGCCCTAAACTCTTGTTTCCATAGCATGAAGTGACTAGGAGTATTTCTACTCCCACCCTGGATGGGATGCTAGTCCGTCACATGGTTATCCCCCAGCATTGAATTTGCCAGTACCCATTTAAACACCTGAGTGAATAGAGGCATTGTGAGGGTAAAGTGTCTTGCCAAAGAACACAATGGAATGTCCCTGGCCAAGGCTTGAACCAGGATCACTCGATGTGGAGCGGAGCGTACTAACCACAATGCTGCTGTGCCTCGTGCCGAGAATGAGTTTCTTAAAGCTTTTTTCCACACAATTCTCCAATATAATCAATGTGAATGTGGTTATTTATTCCTTCTCCTGATTACACTGGTGTTAGTATCCATCAAAGGTCATTCTGTTAATTTTGTCACTTTTTTAGGATTGCAGAAACCAACTCTATGAGTCGTATTACTTGTATTTCCTTTCTGCGATATCAAGACATCATTTAGAAGATCTTGCCACAGCAGCTCTACAGTCAAATAGTGTCACTCAAATCACTAAGGTACATGGAGCTGCAATTTGGAATTTGTTGAATTGCTTCTTAGGTTCTAGAAATGCTCAGTATTGTCATTTTTTTAGTCAGACATACACAAGCTTAAAAGTTGGCGGAGGTTTTGCAAACCTGCCCTGAATTACATGTTTCAGGGCTCTTGAGCAGTGTCCATCAGGGAGAAACAGAAAGAGTGATTGAAAATGACTAGGATAGTGTAATCTGAAGCCAAATGTTTAGGTCATGGAAAATAGAAAGGAGACCTGCAAAAGGTTTTCAAAAGTTAATGATTTTTGTTGGTTTGAAAGGGAACAAACCTCAATTAGATTAGTATTTGTCTATTACTTCTTAATGGAGAGAATAGGTACAGATATCAGATTACTGATAAATTCTGAAATCTTGTTTACATTTTGGTTTTTTTCTTCTTCGATAGATGTTTGATCAGTACTTAAATTTTATTTCTTTGGAAGATGAAATGTTTACAGTGAGAAATCAAGACAGAGATTCAATATCATACTATGGTAAGAACATTCTAGTTGAAAGTCTGTCAGAAGTGGTGTCTAAGAACATACAACCTGTTTATAGAAAGGTGGTGGAAAGCTACAGATAATTATTACAATTTTTGTTTTCCCTTTGATATGTAAGAGTGACCAGCACCTGATTTCTCCTACATTTTGGTCAAAAGAACAATTGAAATGATCATCAACTGGAGAATCTTTTGATTGTTTCACAAACTTTAATTCTCTTGCTCAGCACCTTAGAAAATGTATGGAGAAGAGTATGGAGAACATTTATACTGATATCTTTATTTTCCAGCACTTAACAGACTAGATGCGAAAGATTCAGACATTGAAATGCTAAGAGATGTTTTAGTGGACAGTCTCTTTAGTGTACTGGTGTCTTTAGGTAAGTTGATTTTCATAAAGAGAAGAAAGTGTTCATACTTTAAAACTTCCATGATCTCTATTGAGTTTCAAATTGAAATGTTATGGAATATGCTTATTACACTTTTCTGTGGGAAAGGCGTAAATTAAAGTTTCTGCAGTTGTCTTTATCCAGGAAAGGACAATATACATTTAGTTTCTTTATTTCTTCAGGGACTGTCCCAATAATTAGGTGTGCAAAGGGCAATGCTGCTGAAATGGTAGCAGAGGTAATCAGTAGCTTGATATCATTTTTCTTTTCATTTGCCTTCTCAAACAAAACAAATAGTTTTGGAAATCCTTGAATTTTCACTCCCCTCCGAAAAAGGTACTCCTCCAACTGGCCATAATTTCAAACAAGCATCCCCACTCTGCCCCCCCCCCCCCCTTGAATTAGGGCCTTTTGTTGTTCCCCTGTTTTAAGGAGGTGTACTGGGATTTTGAGTAGTGGTCTTGTTTAATCATTCTCATTTGGCCTTGCAAATTAATACTGTTCTCATCCAGTTTTTCATTCAGTTTGGAAAGTTCATGGCAGGTGCCAATTGTACTGCTTTTAAATCTGAAGGGCCTGATTATTTAACCAAAGGTTAGCTTTTGTT
Organism: Stylophora pistillata; assembly: GCF_964205215.1. Lineage (NCBI taxonomy): Eukaryota > Metazoa > Cnidaria > Anthozoa > Scleractinia > Pocilloporidae > Stylophora > Stylophora pistillata. The sequence continues at coordinate 10,239,311 of NC_142524.1, read as the reverse complement.
TGACAAAACTGCGTCCTTTGTTATTTTAAAAGTAAAATAAAGGCTTTAGTCACTTGTGGGACTTATTTTACAATGTTATGACTCTTTTATAGGGACTGGATAAAAAGTTGAGAGAAAACCTGAGAGATTCTAGAAACAGTCTGTTTACAACAGATATTCCATCTGGCCAGTTCAGGTTTGTGGAGATGTATACAGTATCAATGGTATGTTTTTAAAAGTTGTGACACCTGTGGCCATAGGCCTTGCAACACATCACGTGAACTCAGTCTGGTTTGATTTTTTACAAGGATCGCTATAGGATTGACTAAATGAGTTGCAGTGACTTGATTTTGTAAGCTGCAATCACAAAACAGTTTTTTTTTTTTTTTATGAGGACAATCTGTGGTGGTCAAGACCAACATATCTTTGCAACATCAGTTTTCAGTGACCAGTGCCAGTAATTTTGGATTGTAACATGGATCTTTGTACCTCTTTACATCACACCTGGACATACCAAGCTCTTGTGCATGATGTCCTCGTAAGTGAGGGAGAAAGCTTTATTTGTAGAGGATAGCATTAAATAGCTAGAAGCCCTCAGAACACCCACTCATCCCACCCTAGGGGAGGACATCCATCACACAGCAATGTCGTGTGTGGGAAATTAACTTCTCCTGCCCCTAACCCTGCAGGAGATGGGTCCTACGGTTTATTTGTCCTTATCTGAGAAGACAAGAATATCTATCCATTTCTTGATATTATAGAAAGGTTGCAAATTCTCCTCAGCTATTTTAAAACCATGAGTGTTGGTGCAGTCGGGGCTTGAACCCTCGACCTTCCACTCAACAGTCCAGCGCTCTACCAATTGAGCTAACCATGAGGTGGTTACAGTATTATTCAGCTCTGAACTCTCCTTTACACTCAAGATTGACTAGAAGCTAATTTCTCCTTACAATATCACCCCTGAATCACACATTACTTTAACAGTAACAGTAATAATGGAAGTGATTACCAACTAAAGAAACTCTTTATTATTAAACAAATTCAATTCTCCTTGTCAGCACCTTAGGAAATGTGTAGAGAACAGTAGCTCAATCGATAGAGGGCTGGACTGTTGTGTGGGAGGTAGAGGGTTCAAGCCCCAGCAGGAAGTGATCACCAACTAAAGAAGCTCTTTATTATTAAACAAATTCTCCTCGTCAGCACCTTAGGAAATGTGTAGAGAACAGTAGCTGAATGGATAGAGGGCTGGACTGTTGTGCGGGAGGTAGAGGGTTCGAACCCCAGCAGGACCAACACTCAGGGTCTTAAAATAATTGAGAAGAATTTGCTACCTTTCTATAACATCAAGAAATGGTTAGATAATCTAGTCTTCTCAGATAGGGATGAATAAATGGAGGTCCTGTCTCCTGCAGGGTTGGGTTAGGAGACATTCATTTCCCAGACAGGAGATTACTGCATGATGGATGTCCTCCCCTGGGGTGGGATGGGTGGGATATTGGGTGCACTTAATTTGGACCCTTGCTCTGTTGTGTGACCCTCACCACACTCTGGTGAAAGTGATTGAATAAATAAATAAATACTGATGTTTGGGTGCAAAGTTTTAATGCCATCATTTGTAATAATAAATAATTGGTGAGCTATGATGTCATCGGTAGCTTGTTTATTTTATAATTTCTCCAGGATTTATATCTGAACAGAGTTGTTGTCAAAGAGTCAGCAACGTCAAACACTGCAGAACCTGTAGATCCTCACCACAGACATCCCAAACAAATGAAAGTTAAATCATATGATCTCAGTGCCACAGATAAGTTCTGGGGTTTGCATAAAGGAAGGTGAGTCAGACATGTGCCATCTATGTATCATTTTTGAACCTTCTAACTTCCAGACATGATTAGAACATTGCTAGCAGAACCGCGCAATGAAATTCAATATTTGTAAGTGCGCTCAAAATCCCGATAGTGCACGCTGACAGCATCAGCAAATCGCTTTGCCAGAAATTTTTTTTTCGCGCGAGCGGCTGATTGTTAGCACGGGAAAAATAATATATTTCGCGACAATAATGGATACAAACAGAAACTCGGCCTACTAGTCCGAAAACGAAGACAATGTTTCGACCTTTTCCCTTGGGCTAGAGTTCTTAAACGAGGAAGAAAAAGAGAAAAACAAAGGAAAAGGAGACTCGGCATCAGCTCCGTCACAATTCACTTCAACTGATATTGTTGTCCATTTTTCCCATCGAATTTGATGCACAATTCTACCGGCTATGTTCTAAAACAATTGGTTCATGCTTTCAGCTGTGCACTATCGAGTTATGGAGTATGTGGGAAGTTTGGAGAGCACTCAAGAAGCTAGAGTTGCCCTCGGCTATCACCTTGGGCAACTCTTACGCTTTTTTCATGCTCTCCAAACTTCCCGCGTGCTCCATAACTCGATAGTGCACGCTAAAGCATGAACCAATTGTTAATTAGTATCTAACTTCTCCCTTTATTATCCATAATTATACTCATACACTATTCAGGAAAAAGGTAATGAGAATACTTAAAGTTATCAGGTTGAAGTTGTTATCTTAATCTAACACCAAAATCTTCTAACAAATTTCCAAGGAAATGTCCAGCAGCTAAAGGGAGAATTACCAATCAGATAATGGGGGTTAGAGGGTTTTAAAACATCTTTCTTATTTCCCCTTTACTACTTTCAGGTGCTTTTGTTGAATCAGGTGAATATTTTAGTTGTGAAATGAGCACCAAAGAATTTCAAGCACTATCATCCATAACTGAAATTAAAGCAGCTAATCACTAAGTTTTTTTTTTCTGCAAGCAGGCCATGTTTTAAATCATGTAGTAATTTTTTTCTTTTCAAATTGTGAGCCCTTGTTCAAGTAAATTTCAAAGATTCAATGCCATAACCTGCAATTTATGCTGATATATGTTCTTCTATTTGGGTGTGTTTTTGTAGTCCTCTCCCAACAATGGCAGCGTCAATTTAGAAAGAACTTGATGAATACAGAGCTTCTGAAGAGGAAGTCAAGAGACTAAAAAATGTCATGGTAGGACATAGAGTTTGTGTATCAAAAGATGATTTGTGCTTCTATGAGACTGGACTTGAAATATAATGTCAGGTGAAGTCAGCAACAGAGCCAAATGGCTCATCTGTCAGGAGCTCATTGTGGGAAGGTAACCCACCACAAGTTATCCAACCTCCCCTTCTGCCCCCCTCCCGTCCGCCGCAACATTTTGTCAGGCTTCCTTGAAAATTCGCTGATGCCCATTTAGTACAAACTCTATGGTAGGCCATAAAGTTTGTATATCAAGAGATAATTTGTGCTTCTGTGAGACTGTGCTTGAGAGGTAATGTTAGGTGGAGTCAGCAAAAGAGCCAAATGGCTCATCTGTCAGGAGCTCATCATGGTTTTCATAGCATGAAGTGACCAAGGAGTATTGCTACTTCCCCCCTGTTTGGGAAGATAACCCACCACAGGTTACCCAATCCCCTCTTCCCCCCCCTTTCCACCGCAACATTTTGTCAGGCTTCCCTGAAAATTCACTGATGCCTATTTATACCCCAGGGCACTGTGGGTGTAAATGCAAGGACCAAACCAGCTCTTAAAACTTCAAGTGGGAATTTAGTGCACTAACCTATAACTGGTCAAGACACCTGAAAGTCATCTCGCTCTAAGTCATGTCACTCAAAACCAGAGTTATGTCACTCAAAACTTTCAGTCATGTCACCCAAAATCCTGAGTCTTAATTGTTACACAAAAGAAGCAATCACTTGAAAGATTAGACTTCCCTTGCTAACTTGAAGCTACTACTAACTGTTAGGCCACTGTGTCTCACACATGTAAGCAAGGAAGAAATTCATTGGCGTCCTTCTCAGTGTTGAATAACTGATCGCTAAAAGGACTATGACAATCAGTTGTTTGTGAATTGTAATATATTGTTTCATTTCTCTTGCTTTCTAAGGGAATTGATGAGGGAAATGAGGAGGCAATCGGTGAATTTATGGCTGATAGTACAGCTAAACTTACCTCTGCTATTAGGTAAAGTCATTTCTCTCTAATGTCAACAAGAAGCAAGTTGTATCTATAAGTATTTCTTTTTGCGAGTGTACATCTTCCCTCTTCGATGTTAAAAGGAACTCACATGAGAAGGTTTACCCCACTGTATCATTTCTTCAAAGAATTAAGATGGCACTACTGCATAATTATGTTCTTGTGACATTTTACAGTTCACTTCCAGAATTGCTTGAGAAGTAGAGAATTATAGACATGCACACAACTATTGCCACAGCGCTTTTGGAACACATCAAGGAGAGAGCCAGTTCCAAAGGGGCAAATAACAACGTGATCATTTGCATCACTTGATTTCACTTTCTCACTTATTAAATTGTTTGAAAATATTGAATTTTTCCTCAACAAGTTATAATTGTGGTTTTTCTTTTTTTTTTTTTTTTTTCAATCCGGAATGGTTGAGATATACTTTGAGATGGAAAAGAAAATAATGAGTAAAGCTACATTGGTAAGTCAGAAAAATGTCTCAAAAGTTTTGCATGAAAAATATACAGAAAATAAGTGAAACAGGCTGGATAACCCCAGTATGGTAGAAAGGGTTACAATATGTTTAGAACCTGCTTGAGTGTCTAAGATGAGCTCATTGCCAAACAAGATTGTCTTTCTGATTGCATCTACTACCCTTTGAAAAATTGGTATCTACTATTTCAGGACAAATTAGTCCTGGAAATCATTCAGGATCCTGAGGGTTAGTTATGGAATTTTTACATGTGGAATTGTATGGTAGGGAGGTGATAATGAAAGTTTGTAGGATACAGTGAAATTCTACTTTTTCCATAACTCGAGTCCTCGTATTATTCATTTTTTCCACTCTATTTTCAGCTGAAACTTCTCAGGATAAACTTTGGTTATTTATAATCTACTATGTTTCTGGACCAACCATGTCACTGGTGAGTAACCATCAAGTGTTCGTCGACAGATAATCGAGGATAAGATCAGTGTTACTTCATTGTCACAGTGTGCTAGTCATTGACTAAGAAAATTCACAAAAACCTTTCAACCAATCAGATGCTTAGCTGAAACGTCACGATTTGTTACTCACCTTTTTTTGTGTTATGGGCAGTTGTCTTTATCTTACTTTGAGCTCTTAAAGATTTTTTCGACTTTCTGCTGACTCAAAGCTTTATTCCGCTCTAAAAATCACCCTGAACATTTGGTTTAATGTTACTTTGTTGTTTGTCATTCTCAGTTTTCTAATATCCAAGTTGGTTTAAAATTGGGTTTTACTTTTTCTATTTCGGGTTTACTCTAAAATCCAAACTTGGTAAAAATGTAACATTTTCAATTTCAATTTAGAAGGTGGACTTTTTTTATTAACTAAACTGGAAAACGAGAGAAAACTTTGATTGGTAAAGGGATTATCCAAATAATTATAATTATATTTAATTTGGATTTTTGCAAATCCAGATATGGATTCAGCTCATCACACGATAAACATAACTTTGTCAACTCAGTAATCCTGGTTTGCATTACCAGACAACAAACTTGGAATTGCACTATCACAGTATCAACCAAAACTGGAAAAACTAAGAGAAACCCATCACTAGAAAATTGCCTAGGTCCAAGTTTTTTTAAATAAATCTGAGTTATGGATAATGACATATCCAGTGTGATGAATGATCAAAATCAAATGTAGCTGTAGGGCTTTGTGTGATAGCCAACTTCAGTAACTGTAAAAAGCACATTCACCACAAAATGTCCTAGTAGCCACACTCTACATGTAGTAGCTTTCAATAGATCAGTCATCACAGCCATGATGCTTCCAAAAACAGCACACATCTTGTCCTTCCCTTCTTAAGAAGTTTCAGTTTACATTTAGTGCCAATTGGATTAAGTTCCTTGACTAGCTAAACATACCACTGATGATTGACCACCTTGTCTATCCAGACCAAGGTGATGAAGTCAATTGATGCAGTTGCCATTGGCTTGTCGGGAAAAATCAATCATGGATGCATCAAGGATGTACCGGTAAGTGTTCTTTTACAGACAAGTGTACCGGGATAACACAAGTTACCACATTTTTTTTTTTGGTTTAGACCTCGAAGACATCCTCTTTTTTGTGAAGAGATATGAAGACATTCCTTTAAACAACATCTCTCACAGTTAACAAATTATCCTCCATTTACCTCATCACAACTTTACTTGCCAGAATTTTGATTTCCCTAATTACATATTAATCAACTCTAAAAAATATAGTTTCTTCCTGTAATTTGATATTTGTAAAATCAAAGAGTGTTACAAACCATTTTTTTCTTAAAAATACTTGGAGTTTTCAAAGAAAAGAATGACAAGTTCTTCTTCTTTTCATAGAGATTTCCCCTTGATGCCAAGTATCAAAAATATTTTTCATTGACTAATATCAATTTTATTGAGAGAAAAAGAGCAGTGTTAACATGAAAGGTCTTTCTTTTCCACAGCAAGCTGCACGTTCAGAATTATTGAATCAAAGCCGTTTTCACTGAGACCAATCATAAGTTGACTCTCTAACTCTCATTAGTGAACAAGACTGAATTTACGTATGATGCATGATCCTCGCAGTAGATAGCGCTATTTATGCAATAGCGAAAATCAGACCTGAAAAAAATCAGGCCTGTACGGGATTCGAACCACTGACCTTTGCGATACTAGTGCAGCGCTCTACCAATTGAGCTAACAAGCCAACTGGGAGCAGGCCGTTAAGTTGATTCATAATAAACCCGTGAAAGTGATAAATCAGATGCAATGGATATATGAAGTTCATATATTTTGAACTGCGGTATTAGATACGTATGATGCATGATCCTCGCAGTAGATAGCGCTATTTATGCAATAGCGAAAATCAGACCTGAAAAAAATCAGGCCTGTACGGGATTCGAAACACTGACCTCTGCGATACTAGTGCAGCGCTCTACCAATTGAGCTAACAAGCCAACCGGGAGCAGGCCGTTAAGTTGATTCGTAATAAACCCGTGAAAGTGATAAATCAGATGCAATGGATATATGAAGTTCATATATTTTGAACTGCGGTATTAGATACGTATGATGCATGATCCTCGCAGTAGATAGCGCTATTTGTATGATGCATGATCCTCGCAGTAGATAGCGCTATTTATAAATAGCGCTATCTACTGCGAGGATCATGTATCATACGTATCTAATACCGCAGTTCAAATTATATGAACTTCATATATCCATTGCATCTGAAGACTGAATTTCTTCATGCAATTTCAATACAATATCAACCCAACGAGCCATGAGAATGAAGAAAAATGTCATTTAAGGGAATGTTATTTGATCCAATGCCAAATTCTCTGAGCTAACATCATAAGAATTTTATGGAAGACAGTCAGGAGAATTACCCCTTTAACTCCCAAGCTACTACACATCTCCTTGTAAATTGGTTACGAGAATTTGGTGTTAGATCAAGATAAAGAATCGACAACCTAACAATTGTATGAAGACGGAAGGCAAAAATTCAGTGAATGTTTTGAAAGAGTTTCATCGAAAATTCTATAGTACTTGCAATCATAAATTTGAAAACAAGGAAAATCAGCACTGAGTCTATTTTGGTACATGTAAGTAACTTTGCAATTTCAATACAGTAATAAATAATAATGGGAATTTATCCTCAAAATAACTTGTGTGAAAGTACAATTTAAAAAAATGACACCAAATTACATTTACAACTGAGTTGAAAAGTTTCCTTGTGCAATAAGATCACTACTGTCCAGAATTTCCTTTGGAGAAATGACTGGAGGCAGCAGATTTTTTACCTCTGTTATCTTTCTCCTAACTTACATTGGCCTGTTTGTACTTGAATTCTAAAGAATCATGCATTTCTACCATGTTATGACTTATTAAAGTGGTAATTGTAACAGCAGCCTTTTAAGCAATAACATTAGCCACAATTGTGGCTAAATCTCCTCTACTAACTATGCTCCCACTGAGAATTTTTCTGATGAGGATTCAAACTTCAAAAACTGTTGCTCCAATTGCTGGATAGTTTGTTGGATTTCATTTTCATGATATGTTGTTCTTTCCTAAATAGAAAAGAGAACAATGTCAGTGTCAAGCAACAATGACTGATGAAGAAAAAGCTACTACACATTTCCTTGTAAATTGGTAACGAGAATTTGGTGTTAGATCAAGATATCAACTTCTACCTGATAAGTTTGAGTATTGTCATTACCTGTTTGCTGGATAATGTATGGATTTTATAGGGAGAAGTTACAGGTTCATCACTTCTGTGAGTTAAAGGGTTACTGATGAGATCAAGAGAGCAAAAGGGTAAAAACAGTCATCTCATGAAAAGAGACACCTCTGTCCTGAGCAGGGCTTCTACCAATATTCACTGAATTTCTGCACAAAACCTCATTCAAACCCATCCACGAAAATTCTCAGTTTGTTTAAAAAAAGGAAGTGGTGCCAGAAATTATTTTGGTTTTGTAGAGGGCAAAATTTTATTTTGCAAGCGTGTGTATTATACACAATTTTTTTCCAAGAATCGACAACCTAACAATTGTATGAAGACAGAAGGCAAAAATTCAGTGAATGTTTTGATAGAGTTTCATCGAAAAATGTGTAGTTATACTTGCAATCATAAATTTGAAAACAAGGAAAATCAGCACTTAGTCTATTTTGGTACATGTAAGTAACTTTGCAATTTTAATACAGTAACAAATAATAATGGGAATTTATCCCCAAAATAACTTGTTTGAAAGTACAATTAAAAAAAATGACACCAAATTACATTTACAACTGAGTTGGAAAGTTTCCTTGTGCAATAAGATCACTGCTTTCCAGAATTTCCTTTGGAGAAATGACTGGAGGTAGCAGATTTTTTACCTCCGTTATCTTTCTCCTGACTAACATTGGCGTGTTTGTACTTGAATTCTAAAGAATCATGTATTTCTACCATTTTATGACTGATTAAAGTGTGGTAATTGTAACAGCAGCCTTTTAAGCAATAGCATTAGCCACAATTGTGGCTAAATCCCCTCTACTAACTATGCTGCCACTGACAAGTTTTCTGATGAGGATTCAAACTTCAAAAACTGTTGCTCCAGTTGCTGGACAGCTTGTTGGATTTCATTTTCATGATATGTTGTTCTTTCTTAAATAGAAAAGAGAACAATGTCAGTGTCAAGTAACAATGACTGATGAAGAAAAAGCTATTAACACATACAGTCAAACCTGTATCAAGCAGTTACCCATGGGGAAAGGCGGGGTGACGGCTTTGTACAGGTTTCACAGAATATGAGTCCAATGCAATATATAACACAGTTTTTGCCATAATTGATCTCTTAATTTAAAGGTTATTCAAAAGCTTGCTCAAAAATGCACTGACTCTTTGTGAATAAACAGCATCAAAATATGGTGGGGTAGCTAAAACAAAAAACAAAACAAAACAAAACCAGAAAGCAGAATTACTGTAGACTGCTATTCCTCAGCTGGACCTCTGGGTCATAACCATAACAATTGACTTGTTTTATGTCCATGCATAATATTTATCCTGACAGTTCTTGGAAGAGAGAGAATTTTCAATGTGTTGAGGACACTGATTTGAACTCAAAGTACTAAAATTTGTATGAGGAGATAAACGTGGAATAAATTTTACCTGAGAAATTATTCTTAGTCTTATTTTAGAGGTTCCACTTTAATTGACCCTTCTATCCAGGTAGACAACAATAAAAACAGGCCATTGGCACTTAGTCAAGGATGACCATGACCACTTTAATTACAGAGGTGAAAATTACAGTTACTGTAATTAAAGAGAGAGAAACACAGAGGTGAAAATTACAGTTACTGTAATTAAAGAGAGAGAAACACAGAGGTGAAAATTACAGTTACTGTAATTAAAGAGACACAAACTTGGGATTTTGACAACTGACTGCTTTACTACAAGGTGATTACTTGATATGGTGCCGCTTAGTACAGGTTCAACTATATGCTGATAACCCATTTCAAAACAAAATACACGTACCTAGTTGTGCTTACAATGTTTTGCTGTCCTGCACTCATAACTCAACTAGAGAGTAACATTTCAGGAAATAATGTAGATAACTGTGTCTTCTTTAGATATAAGCTTTAAAGTTGACAGACAATTTTTACACTAGTCACTGGCTAGTCAGGTTGGCCAAGTCTAGGTTTTAGTTTATTATCTATTTAGCTATCGACAATGTTGAAAGTGTGTAAGTCTGCATTGCTTGATGGTCTGCAGTATTCCTCTACGAGCATGAAAGCGTCCAAGCAACAATTTGGATGCCATATTGGAATCTTTCAAGATTAATGTGTTAACAGAATCAAGAAGCCATGGACTTGTGTCAGTGACAGTAAGGATTTTAGTTTCTTATTTCTTGTATTGTTTTTCTTAATGATGTTTCATCCTAATAAAAAGTCACAGTGAATAGAGGAATGCAGATCTTGTTATGCTAAATTTTGTACTCATCACTATATTGATCACAAGCCTCGGTGTTATTTAGCGTGATCAAGAACCAAGCAGAGTCCCAGCCAAACAACTTGCACATCTTTTGCACAAAAGCAGAAAAACAGGGAGAAAGGTTCCTGAGTAATTTGTCATTAAAAAAATGTCCCTATCTCATCTACATTGCATTGCTTTGTCAATAAGTGTGATTTTGCTCACAAAGAAGTAAAGTATTGCAAAAGTTATCATTGAAAGTGTAAGAGAAACCTAGCCTCTGGTATTGCTTTACCTAGACCAAGAAATCTACAGTCTAGAAATTTACTTTTTATATTTCATAAAAGGGCCATGAATGCCAAGCTTATTCATTATCCTCCACTGTTGACAAATCCAAGTTCACAAAAAATGCTGCCTGCAGCTTATCCCACATTTACAAGACTCTAAATCACACAATCATTCACAATAATTTTATCACAAGTAGAGATGTAGAAATAAATCCTCTGTACTCTACAAAGCACAGTTGAATAATAATGAAATATTATGGTATTCTTCCGGTCTTATCCTATCAAATTTACAAGAAAGGAATGATTTTGTCTGTTCATTTTGAGACAGGAAACTGCTGCTTTTGTTAAGTTCTTATAAAATAAATTGTCCTGGCTCCTAAATACAATTTCTCCTTGTTACCTGCATAAGTTAGCTTCAAAGACTTCTCAGCAGTGGAAATCCTCTCTCACATTAAAAGAATGCACTTCTCAGCGACTTCGTTTTTCACAAGTTTTCTAGGGAACATGCCACAATACCCTCTCCCCTCTCCCTCCTTCCCTACTTGATGGGTGATACTAGAAGCTGCTTAACTCCAATCAGCTTCTGGAAGCTGCTTGACTCAATTAATGTAATCAATTTCTACAACTAACGTATCTCCAAATAATTTCTGATCAAAAAGGAAAGCCCCTTATAATCATTCAACAGCAAAACGACAAACTGCAGCGGAACACAAGTCAGAACACTGTAAAGTTTCTAGAAATTTTGTATAAAGGGTTTTAATTAATCTGTAACTTTTGTATTAAGTCCTGGTATAAAAGGGAGATTTGTGTTCACCACTGCTCTGAATGAAATGCATAAATGAGTTTACAAAGACTGGCATGAGGTCCAAGGAAAAGTTAAAAAAATGTACCACCTTCGAGTCCAAGTATGTATATTGATTAAATCTCCAAGCAAAACAGCAGCCGTTTCGACAAGCTCTCATCTTGTAAAAGACCTTTGCTTTCTGTTTTCTGAAGCATCCAACTACATGACTTTTTCAGCCATGAGTTTTTGGTTGCATATTTTTTGCATCGTACCATTGTACGTTAAATTTTGTACATGTCAAAGATATTGAACAGTGTGTGAATCTGAACAGATTGGGATAATTATAGACAAAGTCAATCACGATCGATAAGAGAAAGGTTGATCTATGGCTAAGGTAACGGTGTATATTATCTCAAATAGACTAGCCATTGTTTGTACATAACACCAGCATCTTGTATTGATTACATGGGTTTATGTATCTTCTTAATGGCTCCTTTCATTGAGTATGTATGTACATTGATCTACATGCAATCTGGATATTGGCTTACCTTGCACTTTGTTTCATAAATTTTGAAAAACCTCCCACAGCAGAGACACTTCTCGCCACGGATATCCATTGTTTGGTAAAAAGAGCCAACATGTCATAACGAATATCAAGAAGTATCCCAGACCTTAAATCATCTTCTTCGTTAAATGCTGGAATTTATAGAATCTTGGCCAACAATTTCTTTCTTCCTTTTGCGTCGATTAACTATGATAACACAAAAGACATTTTGAAAATCTTTACGTCGTTCCCCAGGACCCGGTAGCCATGTCTACACCTCACAAGTGGGCATTCGTCGCAGGCAAACCGCAGGAAGCGCATACAATTAGTTTGTGTAGCCCATTGTTGCTTTATAGTGAATGTACCAGATTTACCGTTTGCCTCACCTTATAGTGATATATTGCTGACTGTCTATATAAATCAATGATAAACAAACGTTGAATTACTTTACCCGTGGTGTAGAGTCGTCCTTTTACCTCAAAAATGTTATTTTGGAAAGTACCCACAGGCGGCTCAACAAATCCATCCTTTTTTTTCCCCTCTAGTCCTCCTACAGTCTTTCTTTTTTTATAAGAGGAGTGCACTTGGGGTTTATTAGAAACCGTAAAACCCTTGAAAAAATCATCCAATACCGCAAACTAGACTAGATCACGGAGGGTCGTGGGTTCCAATCCCATCTGGAAACTCGATTTTTAAATACCGCAAAACCGCAAAAAAAAAAACAAAAAAAAAAAAAACTCGATCAAAACCGAAAACCGAATGCAAAACCGTCAAAACCGATAAATTTGCACATCCCAGTTATCGGGTAGTCCCTCGTAGACCGGGTTCTCAGATATCTAATAACCAACATGTAGATGTAGCAAAAGCGCAAAGTTTATCAAAAGCCCAATAGTCCGATACAGTGGTGACAAGTGGAGCATACAGACGGTTCGTGGCTACTTTCGTCTCCCTCGCAGCCGTTTCTTTGGATGTCACGCAACGCTCGCCAAAATGAAAGTTCTTTTGGGAAAGCGTTGCGTGACATCCAAACAAAACGGCTGCGAGGGAGACTGCGGCTATTTGGGATCGGTGGAGGCGCATAAGTGCCTCTTAGAACCTAGTTGTATCGAGAGCGGCCAGTCCAATGAATAACCATCGGATAAGTGATAGCAAAATATATCGCGTTATCCACCGAATAGAGATTTATCCAGTGGATAGCGTCATCTCTTAGATCTACTTTTAATGTTAATTTTTTTTAGACTTGTACTAGATACTAGTTGAATAGATTTTACTTTACTTTATATTTTAGTCTCCCAATTGGTAGAGCACTTTGGTGCTCGGCTGTAAACGACCTGAGACTTAAATAAAGTTATCTATCTATCTATCTATCCATCCATCCATCCATCCATCCATCCATCCATCCATCCATCCATCCATCCATCCATCCATCTATCTATCTATCTATCTATCTATCTATCTATCTATCTATCTATCTATCTATCTATCTATCTATCTGTCTGTCTATCTATTATCAGATTAGAACCACGCACTCAACTGAACTCTTCGCTTCAGGAAAATGGTGAATCATCCTGTTTAATGCTCGGGGGTGATTTCAACTTGCCGGATTTGGATTGGTCAGAAGACATATCAGCCCCTTTAAACAACGGGTGCCGAGCGGACCACAACGTTTTCTGTGATTTAATGGGGGACAACTTTTTCCATCAGTTTATCTCTGGTCCCACTCATATCTCCGGCAATAAACTTGACCTATTGCTGTCCAACTGACCCAAGGTTATTGCGAATGTTTCAACTTTGACCCTCGAGATGACCGTTTTTCCTCGGAACATTACGTTATAACATTCACAGTTAAATTAAGATTCAAGAGATCTAAGGGATCCACACGGCAAGTGTTCGATTTTAAAAAACGAAACCTCGACGCTTTGCGGGAATCCCTGTCAAGAACACCTTTCCAAATTGCTGGCTCCCAGGACATCGACGAGCAGTTGTCTAATTGGGAGGATTTGTTTCTCTCAGCCGTAAATCATCATGTCCCAACAAAAACAGTTCGTGACATAAACTTTCCGCACTGGATCAATGGCGAAGTGCGGGACCTAATTAGAAAAAAGTACGCTGCTTTGAGGAAATATCGCCAGAATAACACGGAAGGACGCAAACAAAAACTACGCGCTCTCAGTAAAAACCTCAAGTACGTTATACGATGTAAACACCACCAATACCTGGCTAAAATTGAAATGTCATTCAAGGACAATCCTAAGATCTTTTGGAGCTATCATAAAGCTTTTCTCGGCGGCCGATCAGGCGCGAACTCACGGTAATCTCTTACAATAGTGTAGCTGCCAAAAAACCAGAACAGAAAGCGGAGCTTCTCAACAACTACTTTTGCTCCGTATTTCTCTCGGCTACGCCTAGTGTAAACATCACGCCATTTAACTCACTAACCCATGTGGAAATTTCTCATATAGAGGTGTCGGTTGATGAAATCTGAGAATGCTTGAGTAATTTAGACACCTCAAAAGCATGCGGCCCCGATAGCATCCCGGCGCGCCTTTTGAAAGAATGCATGCTTTGCATGCTTTTCAAGTTTTCTTTGAGTCGGAGTAAGCTTCCCTATGAGTGGAAAACTGCGGATATTACACCTCTTCACAAGAAAGACTCAAAAGAACCCGCCGAAAACTACCGGTTCATATCACTCCTTACTATTACCAGGTAGGTCTTGGAACGTTGTGTGGGCACCCGTTTCTACGATTATGTGAAACACTTAATCAACCCGATTTACAACACGGGTTTATGAAGAACCGCTCGTGTGTCACCCAGCTCCTGTCGGCGTTGCATGCCATTGGCGAAGGTCTGGACAAGAACAGGCAGTCAGACTTAATGTATCTGGATTTCGCCAAAGCGTTCGACTCCGTAGATCGCTTGATCCTCCTGGCCAAGTTGAAGGCGTACGGTGTTTCAGGACCACTGTTTGCATGGTTCACGGACTACTTAACTGGTCGCGCCCAAAGGGTGCTTGAGGAAGGTGCTGCATCAAAGTGGGCGCCGGTTACTTCCGGCGTCCCACAAAGGAGTCTGTTAGGGCCGCTACTGTTCACAATCTGTATTAATGATCTACCGGATGAAGTCGTAGGCGGGGTCAGGGCAGCGTTGTACGCTGACGACACCAAGCTGTACAAAAGCGTCACCTCTATTTGTGATTGCCAGTCTCTGCAAACTACTCTAGGCAACCTAAACAACTGATTAAAGCGTAATTGCATTAAATTTAACACCTCTAAATGTAAATCACTTACTGTCACCCGTAAAAAATCCCCCCTGGTTCACGAGTACACCCTGGACAGTGCTCAACTTGAGCGCGTCTCCACCGAAAAAGATCTGGGTGTTCACATCACAAGTTCCCTCTCTTGGAAACCCCACAACCACGCTAGTACTGCGAAAGCCAACAAGCTCCTTGAGCTTTTAAAGCGAACATGCCCCCTAATAATTTGAATATATCAACAAAGTTGAAATGGTAAATTGGCCACCGTTACGATTATAAAAGCTGACGTTTCGAGCGTTAGCCCTTCGTCGGAGCGAATAGGGGAATTGTGGGTTGTGTGTGCTTTTAAAGGCAGAAAAAGGAGCCACGTGATTGGTGGGAGAGGTCTCTTACAAGGACAGATTAATCAAAGCTTGACCTGCTGCCTTTATCCTTTGACAGAGAACTGAAAGACTTGTCAATTTTTTACAAATGTCTATACAACTATATTGACTCTAATACTTTTAATGTACACTTTTGTTGACTTTATCTCCTACTGTAAGATTACTGAATGATTTGAAAGTACTGTTATCAAGTAAGACTTTTCTACCAGCTTATAAGATACTTGATCAATGAATAAAGACAGAATATAGTAAGCAATTGAAGAGTGTCTGTCTCCACTAAATGAATACACAACAGAAATATTATGTTATACAACTTTACGAACATGTTGAGAATGTTTTCAGGCTTAATCGCTAAAACAAATAACAACGTTCAGCCTTAGCCCCAAAATTATACGATCTTCCTTAAAAAAAGATAATGGAGACTTCAAACAATTTCCTTCCTGCAAGCGCTTGTTGGAAGAAAAACATTGCATGCAGTCCAAATGTAACAGAAAAAGTGTACCCCAAAATCGGTAAAAAATATCCTGCACAGCAGATTGCTAAAAAAAAAATTGTTGATCACCAGAAATCACCCACACCCTCCCCCCCTGAAAAGTTGAATGGCCGGCCCCTAAACTGGCCTGATCACCAATGTCTCTTTGCGTTTCGTGTCAACAGGACAATAAACATTCAATCGATAACTTGACCCGTGACGGAGGTGATCATTTGTATTTTCTTCCGCCAACTATCAGTCTGGCGCCAAATCTATCAATCTATCTAACAATATAAAACAGAGCACTTATGGTGGTACTTTTTCGGGATGGTTTTATTTTCTCGCGCAATAAAATCTATTGTTTAAGTAGATTTTTTTAAGTGGCCTCATTGCAAAAAATCGCCCCCTTTTACAATCACAAGCATGAAAGTTTCGTTTTGAAGGAGAAAGGCGGCAAATAGACATATGATCCTTATTCAACAGTGTTTACGGTTACTGCGGTATTTCTTTTTGTTGACATTTCTGATACACCCATCTCACATCCACTTGATAATGAAATACGAAGCGCTTTCTGAACTTCCATTTTAACTGTTCGGTTTGGTCTTTACTTAAATTTCGAACCGGCGAAGTCGTTTTCATAGGTTAAACCAGAAAATATTGAAGCGAAGCGCCCTTCACTGGCATACTTTTCTTTTATCACACTTATGACCGCTCACAGAATCGGAGGATATTTGTCCGAGTCATAAGGGTCTGAATTTCAAGGTCATAAGCATCTCAATATTTCTCCTGAAGCTCTTTTTTTTCGTCCTGCCAAGCATCAATCTGGTGCCAGATCTATTTGATATTACACCTGATCACGTGCAGTCCAAAGGGTTTGCCGCCGCATGCTTCTCAAGTGTCACGGAATTTTCGGCAACACCAAGTGAAGTGTGCTTGAGAGCTACAACAAAATAACACCACAAAAATTCTAAATAGTTCGTTTTCTTCTTTTTAGCAATCTAAGCAAATGAAAGACAAAGCAAACCACTTTTCCGGGCTCATTCCCGAGCAGGAATTTAACGATTCAAAGATCAGCCTAATATAGAAATTCTTGCCATATTATCTTGTCATCAAACCTTAAATCTTTCTTTCTTTGATAAGTCTGGCGTCAAAAGACGAAATCTTTGACCTGCATCACACCCTGGTGTCTTAGCGTCTAAAAGTAAGATATACAAATCTATTTCGAAGTAATTGCCACAGAAAAATGTTGAAAACTAGTGGCTTAGAATTTAACAGGCTTCAAGCGGGAAAATAACCTGCATTAACACTCGATGCCTGACAGCTGAAGTTTAAGTCTACAGTACTCTAAATACCCTGGGCGCCAGATGGTTTATTTTTTTTAGCAGTGAAACCACTAACATTGTCGACAAAGATCGCGGCTTTGCCGCTTACTGTCAGTCGTTTCGCTGCTAAAAATAAAAAACCCTTTGGCACCCAGGGAACACTTTTCACGGCTTCTGCGGTGAACTTTAAAGAGAAAGGAGAAGTGTAATATGGTTTGGAAATGAACACAGGGATGCGGGTGGAGAAAAAGAGGTCAAGTCTATTTTCTGAAACACCACAAATCTGTATCCGTTTTAATTATATGTCTGTTATATGTTATTTATGCAAACAGGTAAACGATATTATTCATAAGCCAAGACCTTTTTGACAGTTCATGAGAGTGAAAGGAAAGTTCTCTATTTTTGTGGCATGCGTGCAAACAAATAAAACTATTATGGTGAAAGCAATTATGCAAAGATAGTCAGCATACACACTCTTAAACTTATGAGTATCTTCCCGTTCCAGGTTATTTTTTTGCGCCAAGAGGAACTCAAGATATTACTTTTTGGGGGAAGAAATCGCTTACAGCAATTTAAAAGCTCGAGCAAGAGTATTATTAGTGTACTGCATTGTTTACAAATGAACTTATTTCTGACGTGCCGTGGCATACATGAACACAAGTTTCGGAAGAAGAAAAGCGTACTGCCCCTAATTAGGCTCCTAGTTTGTGACCAGCAAAGCTTTGTCTCATAATTTTTTCTGGGTGATGCCAGTTGTTATCGACCAGTGAATTAAATATGTCGGTCTCTTTTAACATAAGGAGCGCAATAGCCTGTTTGATTGGCTACCTGGGCCGTGGGCTCATCTTGCCGGCTTGGGATCACCCGCTTTTATCGCGCGCAAGGAAAAGAATGGAGTCCTAAAAAAAAGTGAAGAACAAAGAGCACATTAAACGATTCTTTGGTTTATTGAGCTACAAACTTCGAAATGAACAAATCATTCTTATTACATCGAAGTATTTCTTGCTAGAGGATGAACCTGTTACTGACCAAGCCTGTTCGATCGAATTTAGCCTGAGTATCAGGCGTTTCTGGGAGCGTTTCTGGGGGAAAGGTAAGAGAGAAGCGAGAAAGGGAGAGAGCGAAAGAAAGAAACTTACTTTCTCTTCTCCCCCTCCCCTAGCCCCTTAGGAAGGCCTGACACTCAGGAGGGATCGAATTGTTGGATATTGGCATCGCTCTTTTTTCCGTTTTTATGCGCCTCGACAATAACTCGTCTCGGTCCATTTAAACTTTAAAACGGTACTCGCGTGACGGATTTAGCCGAAAACATATGAGAGAGACTCCTAAATCCATATGCGTAATAACAATGGAATTATGATAATCACAAATCTTCAGTCGATGAAGGACGTGATAGAGCAGTTCTATTCAGTCACTGATACCTAACATGGTGAGATGAGGACATTGATCGAAACAGGAAATTATTTTCACGATGTAAGTCAATTGGTTTGATTTGCAAGAGTTTTGCTTCGCTAAGCCACGTTGGGATCAACTAAGAAAACTCACCCCACACTCAAAACTAATCACATGCAAAACCTTAGCCAATCGTTACTTGAATCAGCCAAGGGTTCCAATCTTCTTTCCAAACAATTACCACCCAGATAATATGTCCACGCCTTAGCATGTAGAAAGAATCTATGGTCTTTTTGAATGTTAAAAAAATTCTGAAAAGCCAATCAAATGAAAGTTCTCTCATTCTGTAATAATTATACCCAAGTTCATATTAGCTGTTCATTAAGGCTCAGAAAACTGATCAGCATTTCATCGAAGAGAATAAGAATATCGACAGTTTCAATGGAAAAAGTCTTGGAGGTGTTACAGCCCCCCACTACAGGCATCGAAAATATGTATTTCTTTCAATTTCTTATGGCATTTCCAAACGCAAGTCCCCCCACTTTTCTATCTGCACCACAATAACATTGTGACATTTTAGCATTGATATTTTATAGGATCATAATATTTTAGTTCACAATTGTAACATTTCTTTGGTTTTCAAGGCTATTTGTACTAGCCACATGCAGTCTTAGACTGCGTATTTTTTGGCAATGACGCACCTCAGTGGTGCAGTCCTAGCGTGTTTAACAAGTCGTTTTATGGTTCTTTTTTTAGACTTGTTCGAAATAAGAAACGAAGCCTAGACAATCCTCACAGAAAAATTTTGAATGGAGAGTTACTCAGCAAGTTTCTGCAACTTGGCACTATGGAAAAACTTAAAGTTACGAAGAAAATTGGCACCACGCCAGCCCAGGTACGTCGAGGGTGTCCGGTCTTTTCGTCCAAGTCTTTTCGTCCAAAAGTATTTTCACCTAAGTCTGTTCGTTTACTTGTGAAGTCTTTTCTCGAGGCAAATAAATAACTTTTAGAAGGCTAGATAAGGCTATAGAAAGAACTTGTTGCGAGCCGCCGCCATTTTCGTACCGATACCTTTAGTCACCAATCTTCGTTTACGAATTCAACGTCATGAATTTTACGATAAATACACAGAGAATGATTGAAGTTGTAACGCAATATACTTTACTAAATAGTGGCAAAAGTAAAGACTTGCTTGCCGTTTAATTGTTTCACGCGAAAGAAATGGGAATATAAAGCTTGTTGTTAAGTGTCTATTGATTGTGAAAGGGCAACTCAACGAAGTGTAACATCACTACGTGAATGGCTCGCAACAAGTTCTTTCTATAGCCTTATCTACCCTTCTAAAAGTTATTTATTCGCTTCGAGAAAATACTTAACAAGTAAATGAACAGACTTAGTGAAAATACTTTTGGGCGAAAAGACTTTTGGACGAAAAGACCGTAATTTACGTTGAGCATCACCTATAAAGTCGAGAGTGAAACGAAGATATCGCACATACGCGAGGTTTGACGAAAAACAAGCAAAAAAAAAGACTGTTTCAGTTAAAAAGTCGTCACAAAAGTCAAGCCTTGAGGACGTTAACAAATAAAAGGTTGGTTTGTTCATTGTGGCCATCTTGTTGTTCCGCTCATCGTATTTTTCCCTCGCGTTTTACTGCGTATTATTACACAATTCGGGCAGTCAGAGGGCCAATAACTAAAATCAACCAATCAAAATGCTCTATTGCCGGTCAATATTCTCTCAGTATTGGACCGGGCACTGTCCCGAATGGTCCCGAATGATACCGCACTTGTGTCCCTTTGAACTTCAGTCGTATATTAAATCTCTTAGTAACCAAACTTGCTCGGAACCGTACTGGAAGAATATCGGCCCTCGGTCTTTTTTGTACGAACCTCGCTGCGCTCGGTCCGTACTGTCAAGACCTCGGGCCGATATTCTCCTAGTACGGCCCTCGCACTTCGTTAATAAGATATATATACTACCGCGTAGTTAGCGCGTTCTATAGCCCTACTGTGGTTAAATAGTGAAATAGTGTAGTGATGCCAGATACTTTAAATTTGTTTCTGGGGCGTATGTGGAAATTACCTCATGGAAAATGTGCGCGGACATCATCATCCTTGCAGAATAGCCTTAGTGTTGTTCGAGGCTGGCTACGGCACTAAGCTTCAAAGCGAAGACGGCTTAAACTCACTGACATTTTTAGTGCGAACGGAGTTTATGGACTGGCTTACGTAATCAATCACCTCAACCACTGGAATCTAATATCTGTGGTTTTTGGAGTAGTAACTTTTTCCTTGATTTAAAATAAAGTCTTCAAATAAGTAATAAAAACCAAATGTTTCTCTGTGTGTGCAACAGCAGTGGGATGACGTTTCCTCCGGTTCGTTCATACATTGCTGGTGAAATGTCTTCGTTCGCGTTGATGATTAGATGAACGATTTTTTTTTTTTTACTGTGAAATTTTATCGTTCTTACTCCTATCGGTTACTTGTGTACTCAGTAGGGAATAATTCTCCGTACCTTTGAAATAGAATGGTCACTTGACGCGTTCATAAAAATCGCACATGAGCACAAAGATTTGACGGTCTCAGTGTAACAGCTCCTTTTGTAACTTGCAGATTCTTGATGACTTGATGGATGTTGAAAGATCGTGTTCACATTTCTGAGGGCAACCGCTGACAGGTGCTGAAATGCTTCTGAAAGATCATGGTTGCATCAAGAACGTAACTGCGTAACTGTTCCTGTACGGACAAGTGTACCGGATGACATAGAGTTACTACATTTTATTTTTTTTATCGTTTAGACCTCGAAGAAGTTAGAGAACTTTACTTATCAGGGAGTGACAGAATTAATAATGAACCACTGTCATCTAGATTGCCATCCTCTTACACTTCTCTTACGAGTCCTCCGTGTGTTAAATGTCGAAATAAATTAAATATATTTTTTAAGTTTCCAGAGCCGCCACCTAAATAGAATGCTGCACTAGTTTTGTCGCTGATGCGAATTATTATCTGAGAAACCACCCATGGTGTCTCTTGGCTTGATTATGAGTTATTTGTTTCAAATGGTTCTGCTAGCAACATTTCGCAAAAACTTATTGATATTGGTTTCAAATTCTGTGACGAGCACTTGTAATTTGTTTAATCGAAGCATTCCCGTCAAGTAACCACTTTTCACTGATTTGATCAGGACGTTGATGACTCGCCAGTTTCGGCTTCACAACAGTTAACGTGCCTCATTGTCATTAAATCGCTCGCAAAGTCTCTTTGAACTGTCAATAAAGGCGTCAGTGACCGGTGGAGTGGAAACACAACCTTTATTCCGAGCATAATTTATGACTCGAATATGGTTAGCCAACGTCATACGAGTTTACAACTAAGTCTCTAGAACCCACTGCAAGACTATATGTTGAATCACGAATATAGCAAGAGCGTTCTGGTACAAACCCCAAGGGGCCTGTTAGAGAGTTATCCATCATTTATCACTGTCATTATCTCAAGGGATGACCTAGCTGTGAGTCAATCAGACTTAATTTCCTTGAGGCAGATTAAGCAGTCCAAGATTTGGGCTACTGAAAGAAGTCCATTAAAACCTGGAGGTTTTTTTTCGATCTCGCTTCATAGGAAAAAATGATCTAGTTGGTTTTTCCACAAAAATTGTCAGAGTTTTAAGGCAGAAAGACTGCATCAAAGCTGCACAAATATGTTTTTAGCGAGTTGACCAATTGGTTGCGCGCGATAGAACATTTTTGTGGCATGCTTACAAATAGAAAAAACCATCATAATGAAAGGAATATCCAAAAATAGCCAGCGTACACAAACTTGGACTCAGGAGTATTTACCAGTTTCAGGTTATGTTTTAGGCCAAAAGGAAACCGAGGTATTATTTTTTGGGGAGAGAAATCGCTAACAGTAATTTGAAAGAATAATAGGGCTAAGTTTCAAAAGAAACTGTGGTGTTGCGTCGGTGTGGGTAACAAGATAATTTGTTTTTATCGGCTCAGTTGAAATTGTTAATTGGCCACCGTAAAGAGTATAAGAGCTGACGTTTCGAGCGTTAGCCCTTCGTCAGAGCGAATGACGAACACAAGAAGAAGCAAAAGAGCCTTTTCGACCGGCTACCCGAGGCGCGGCTGGATATGGATGGGCCCATCTTGCCCGCATGGAATCGCCCGCCTTGATCCTACACAAGGGAAAGGTTGCGTAGAGCAGAATTACAAAGTTCATCATTTTTTAGTGATGACACCGATGGCGTCGCAGAAAAACGAAGAACAAATAAAACATGAAACAACTCTCATGGGTTTATTGCGCTACAAACTTTCGGCTCTCGAAATAAAATTTAATAAAAGTCATCCTTGATTCTTATCATACCTTACATTTTTTCCATGTAATAAATTCTTTATTGACGAGGCCTGTTCGGTCAAGATAGCCAGATAATATTAGCTTCTTTCTTGTTTGCGTTTAACTCGGCCAATATCCAATTATCATGACCTGACGGTTAGTCGTTAACGCATGGGTATTTTGCGTTGTGAGCGTAACGCAGAAGTCAACTGACTCCAAGGCTCAGTCCCTAGTCCCTACTTTTCGAAGACCTCATTCCAAGAGCTCCCCGCGGCGCGTTATCATCATTTTTTTCCAATTGTTTTTTTTTTACTCGCATAATGGACTTCGGCGAAAAGGAGAGACTGCTTTTAGTTCTAGTCAGTCACTGACACCTAACCTGATCGTGATGAGATAAGGGCATTGATCAAAACAGGGTAGTGTAATTTACATTAGGTTTACTTACACCGTGTTTACACTCAGGCGTTTACCAAGGTAAACATTAACTGACTAAACCTTGGTACATTTGTACAGTGTTTATACTGGCTCAAATAAGTAAGGTAAATCTGTCATTAATCACAATGTAATCAAATTGGCCGCAAATTTTAAATCCAGGCATAAAATGCTCGAGTTTATAAGAGAAGCTGTGGCTCTTGTAGTCCTTGCGTTTTATTTTCTTGTTCTTGATCAGCAAACCCAGGAACTTTAGAATATCAAGACGTACGTTTTTTGCCATAACTTCTTCGTAGACCGAAATCAAACATGAAAACCTGGTCTCGAACACGTGATCGAATGAGACTGGCGCAATCCCTACACCGCAGGATGTGAAATTCTATGCGACCGCAAGCGGATGTATCTGTCATCCAAACCTTGGTTACCGACCATAACCATGCCTGCCCGCAGGGTAAACCGAACTTTTACCTTAGTTAACTTTCTATTCTCTTGAGCGGTGTTTACCAGGGTATCAGTTGGCGTTTACACACGAGAAATATTTACCTAGGTAAGTTAACTCCAATACCTCGGTAGCACGCTCAAGTCTAAACACGGCCTTAACTGAGCCGCTTTGAGATTGGCTATGGAAACTCACGCTACTCGAATCAGCCAAGGGTTGCAATTTCCTTTCTAAACAATTACCCCTCAGAGAGAATGTCCACACCTTAGTAGCTCACAAATCAGTAATAGCATGTACAAAGAATCCATTGTCTCTTTGACAGTTAAAAGTTTCCGAAAAGCCAATCAAATGAAAGTTCTATCATTCTGTAATAAATATACCAAGGTCGTACCGGCTGTTCATTCGAGCTCAAAAACTGATCAGCATTCCTACGAAGAGAATAAGAAAACAGTTTCAATGGAAAAGGTCTTGGAATTTTTAGCGCCAAAGACTTTCGGAAAACTCCATTATGTGGCAGTGGTTTTTTGGGTACTTATCGGTGGAGCCTTGCTCATCGTATTCCTTGAAATGGAAAACAGCGAGTCTAGCTTGGATTTCCGCTGCGGCGGAGAGAAGAGCAAAGATATCGACCTCGTTCGGGGAAGATGTTTTGACGAATACGAAAAGCAACACAACAAATTCGGTTTTCCTATTTATGGTTTTGTACTCATTAATTTCGTCGTTATTCTAGTTGTTTGTGTTAGTTACTCCCAATTAGTGAGACATACAGTCAATCAACTGCCTCGAAGAAACCGGCAGAACGCTGATCCAGAGAGACAGCCGCTCGTCCAAGAAAACCCATCTCCAACTGGATACAGGCTATACATCGCTTATTGTTTTCAATTATCCACGAGAATTCTTTTAAGAGTTCTTTTTATCATCCTACAAACCCAACTGCTTTATCCTCTCAAATTTTCTTCTAATTTTAACTGTTATTTGACCGATGGAACCAATCAGCCATGGAATTCATTCGACGCCACACCAAACTCTACTCTACACGAATGTCGCAATCAACGAGCAGCAAAGAAAAGATTCTGGATGGACGCTCTCCTTTGGGTGAATATAATTTTTGTCGCTGGTATTGTGATTGAAACAATCTACATTTTGTCACGGGCATGCATAGAAAGGGATTTTATGGAAAATGCAAAGTTTCGAAGAACTCATCTAAATCCTCCCCAGGATGAGTCGCCACAATCAGTCGGAAGGAACGGACAAGAGTTTGAACTGTTCATTGCAGAAACAAAGAAAATAATCCTAAAACATACACGTCAACTGTTTGAACTCCAACCACTTTATTCAGGTAATCCAGGCGAAGGAACAGCAGTTAAATACTTAACTCTGGATCAGATTTACACAAATCTCGTGGTTATTCCCAACAGAGATACGTATAACTTTACTGGAAACCGGGAGAAGCAACTGAAAGTTTATTCAAGGTCGCGCAAGGACACTTCAAACCCAAAAAGCCCGGAAGACCTCCTAAATAAAGAAAGTAAGAAAGTTTTAATCGTCGGTCGACCCGGAATCGGTAAGACTTTCTATTGTACCAAACTTCTCAGAGACTGGGCATCTGGTGCCATAATCCATTTTAATGCTGCTTTCTTCGTCAAATTCAGAAGTTTCAATTCGGCCGACGACCTAAGCCTCAGAGAACTTCTGATTCAGTCAGAATATCACCCCACAAATCACCTGGATGACGAGGTCTGGAATCGCCTCCTAAAGAACCCTGAACGTGTACTCATACTTTTTGATGGATTTGATGAATTCAAACATAACGGAAACATGGCCACGCTGCCCCCTCATCCCAAAAGCATTGAAGAGAAGAAGCCACTTCAAACCCTTTATCAGTGGCTTGTGACCGGGGAACTTCTTGAAAATGCTTCAGTGTTAACCACTACAAGACCTACGGCTGTGTCAAGTATCAAGCACCTTCCCTTTGACAAAACCTTCGAGGTTTTGGGCTTCTCTTTGGAACAAATTGAAGAATATGTCTACAAATTTGCTGGAGATGACAAGGAAGCAGGCGAAACATTATGGCGACACATCAGCAGCAACGTGAATTTGCTTTCGCTCTGCTATGTCCCGGTAAACAGCTTCATCATGTGCTCAAGTCTGTTAAAAATACTGCAGTTCGACGATTCCGCTCGCGTTATCCTCCCTTCCAAATTAACAAGCATTTACAAGATTGCAGTGAAAGTGTTTTATTATAAACACACGAGAGAAGTCCCCGAGAAATATTTGACTGGCGAACAATTTAATTCAGATGATTTGCCCGATGAAGTGCTGGACAATTTCAAGAAACTGGAAAGAGTGGCGTTTGATGGAATCAAAGAAGGAAAGCTAATCCTTGGAGGAAAGGAAGTACAGGGAATTGAAGACAGCGCTTTATTTCATCGCTTGCCCGACCGACCGCTTAAAGACGA
Source organism: Stylophora pistillata (assembly GCF_964205215.1). Classification (NCBI taxonomy): domain Eukaryota; kingdom Metazoa; phylum Cnidaria; class Anthozoa; order Scleractinia; family Pocilloporidae; genus Stylophora; species Stylophora pistillata. The sequence continues at coordinate 10,212,759 of NC_142524.1, read as the reverse complement.
ACCGCTTCAATGCGAGAAACAATTCTGTTTCATTCACCTCACAATGCAGGAGTTTTTTGCCGCAAAGTATTTGATAAACAACATGAGTGAAACGGAATTCAGGAACTTTGTTTCCGAAAACATTAAAGACGGCAAGTGGCAGCTTGTGTTTCAATTCCTGGCAGGATTAATGAATGATAAAGAAAACCTACCGAGTGATATATTTACTGACCTTCTTCCCGTGAAAACTGAAGAGAAACAAAGCGCACTCTACAACGAAGACTGGACAGAGAATGAAGAGAAAACGAAAGTGACCTGGTGGCCGACTGACGACGAACAAGAATTAGCAGTAACATTGTTAAAATGCATAAACGAAACCAGTAAAATGACCACAGTAGTGCAGAGTAAACTACAACAAAGTAACTTTAATTGTGTAAATTTTATTGATTGTCACCTCACAGCTGTTGATTGTTCTTCGTTAGTAAATGTAATGGAGAATGTGCGAGGAATTTCACATATAGATTTGAGGAACAATAACACGGGGCCATTAGGAGGCTTTGAGATTTGTAAATTGTTAAAATGTAGGAATTCTCAACTGAGCTGGTTAAACCTCTCATGGAATCAATTGAAAGCTGAAGGAGCAAAGTATTTAGCTGACGCCATCACAAGTAACAACTGTCAGCTACGCACGTTAAACCTCACAAGCAATAACATCACAGACACAGGAACACAGCACTTGGCTAATGCCATTACAAACAACAACTGTCAGCTACACACGTTAAACCTCACAAGCAATAACATCACAGACACAGGAGCACAGCACTTGGCTAATGCCATTACAAACAACAACTGTCAGCTACACACGTTAAACTTCTCAAGCAATAACATCACAGACACAGGAGCACAGCACTTGGCTAATGCCATTACAATCAACAACTGTCAGCTACACACGTTAAACCTCATATACAATAACATCACAGACACAGGAGCACAGCACTTGGCTAATGCCATTACAAACAACAACTGTCAGCTACACACGTTAACCCTCAGAGGCAATAACATCACAGACACAGGAGCACAGCACTTTGCTAATGCCATTACAAACAACAACTGTCAGCTACGCACGTTAAACCTCACAGGCAATAGCATCACAGACACAGGAGCACAGCACTTGGCTAATGCCATTACAAACAACAACTGTCAGCTACGCACGTTAAACCTCATAGGCAATAACATCACAGACACAGGAGCACAGCACTTGGCTAATGCCATTACAAACAACAACTGTCAGCTACGCAGGTTAGACCTCTCAGTCAATAACATCACAGAAGCAGGTAAACAACAAGCATTAAATTTAGCGAGCAATAGTCAGTCTAAGTGTGAGCTCTATTTTTAAGCCTCAGCAATTCCAATTGTAAATTGTTAAAAAAAATTACGTCAGCCACTTACTATTCAAATAACTGTGAGGTAACCAGCTCAGTGACAAATTACGGCCCAACGACTCAAAGCATAAATGGAAGCAAACTATGTAAGCTGAGAAACGATAGCACCAGCAAGAACAGGATCGAAATGAAAAAAAATAGAGCAATGGACATCTTTATATACAGCAAAGGATGTCAATCTTGTTTTTTTTGAGAAATGAACCAATAACATTAAAGTAAAAACACAAAGCTTACGGCAGAGAGAACAGACAAGTCTCGGACCTTTCATGATTGGCTAGTTTCGATCCTAAATTCATTGCATGCTCGTGTATGTTTTGATCACTTCTGTTTGTTGCGAGGAGTACTTTTCTGTCTAAGTTATTAAAGTTCTTTTGAAAATTATAAGCGGATCAGATGAGTTAATACGGTAGAGATTACATTGTACAATACCAAGGTTTTCTTTTCACCTTTTTTTTTTTTTGATTGAAGCGAACCGGTTGAAGTTGTTTCACTCGTGTTGCAAAAACTAAGAAAAATATATAACGAGATTGTAAATCAGTATCTCGCATTGAAAGACAAAAGGCTTTTTTTGTAGGGTAGTGGTAGTAGTAATTGCAACAGTTTTTTGGAGTTTTCTACTTTTGTTGTAAATATTGTCATTTTTTTACGCATTTATACCGTGTCACTTGTATGATATAATCAAATAACAATTAGCTTTACTGCAAAATCAGAAGATGATGCATCAGACTTTATCAGAGCTAAAGTTTAACCTGCCAGTGCTTGTAACTAAAACCAGTCCCACATTTATCATTGTTGAATAAATATTGTAAAGTGAGTTAAACTTTGTGTTGTGAAATATTTAGCCCCGATATTTAGACACAGCTTGGAAGCTATGGGAGATGGGTATGGCCTTTTCAAAATCAATCAAATTTATCAATTTACCAGTGAGAGAAACTGTCTCAAGGTGAGGGTATGAAGCCCCTCTTAAAAAAAACATTTCTCTATTTTAACTCAAAAATCCCTTCAGTAGGTTCCTGGCCACTTTAAGAAAACCTATTTACATTTTTTAAAGCAAGGTTTATGAGACCAATCGACTTCAGCACACACAAATTAAATAACAGAAAAATCAGAGAAAAGAGATGAGTTCCCAAGACAAAAAGATGGGAAGTGGAGGCAGCAGGGCCTCACAAAGATTTCCACTTATTGTGGCTTTGGAAAAACATAATCCTCGAGATTTCTTCTAATTTTGTTAAACACCTTTATTCCGTCTTCATGATTTTTACAGGACTTTAGTATTTAAATGTAACTTTCCAAATTTTTGAAAGAATACTAAACTCTCTATACAATTTGACTGAAGGAAGTGATTGCAATTTCTGTGTTCAAACATCTTTATCCTAATAATCTTTCAATCTGATCCAAAAGAATGTTATAGCATAGAATCAGGTGTGTTCTTTGAAGCTGGACATTATAGATTAATTTAGCTTCATTTTCTCCTCAGAATATTAACCCTTTCACTCCCACAAATCATCGATGGCTAATTTCTCCTTGCAATACAATATTCTGAAAATCAGAAAGGTGACAAGAAGGAAGTGGATCAGCTATGGTACATTTGTTTTTGATTAGTTGTTAGATGCTTCTTGTTCAAGAAAAGCATCATCGTGAAAGTCAGGATACAAAAAGCAAAACACGTCAAATCCATTGTTTACAAAAGTAGGCCAACATGAATCTAAAAGCTGTGGCAAGGTTAAAGTGGTTAAATTTATATTGAATTTTACTAAAGTGTAAATTTTGATCTCATTTCAGTATTATCCCTCCCTGTATGGTGTTTACTCTCCTAGGACTGCTTTATATGTTTATCGGCTCAAAAGGATAAAACACAAACTCTATTCATCCATTTACTGCTGTACATATCTCTTTACAAAACAGTCAACATAGTTAAAGACAAAATTATCAAAGAGAAGAGGCATGGAGATTTTTTTAATTTGTTTTTTAAGCATAAATAAGATGTTTCTTCAGAACAGATTGCCTATGTTTTCATGGCTATCAATGCATCAATAGGGATAAAAATGTGTTAAGAGGTATGAAGACATTTCTTTACCAACCTCTTTCACAAGAATGCCTGCATCTTCTAATTACTACATATACAACAAGAATTTTCCATTTACTTCAGTAAAACTTCATTTACCAGAATATTGTTTTTCTGAATTATTTACATTATCAACCATTAGCAAATAAATTTTGTTTCTTGAATCTGATATTTATAAAATCCACTGAGTGTTGCAAACCAGTTTTCTTTTTTAAACAAAACTGTAGGATCATCCAAAGAAAAAATAAGTTATATTTTTCATTTTCAGTAAGATTTATTATTAAAAGCTACAGCTGTAAGTATTCAAAATATTTTCCACTAAATACAAAAAATTCTCTCTTGGGGAAACAAGCAGAGTGTTAACATAGGAGGTAAGCAGTTTCTTGGTTAATTTTCTTCTTAGCTGCAAGCTCATGGATTTTGAATCAAATCTGTTTTTTGACTGAGACTGATCATTTGTTAAAAATAGTCCACTCATAAAAAGGAGAAACCTCTATTCTGAGCAGGACTAATGCCATGTGTTAGGTGGTAACAGTAAGGTATCAAGCCATCACCATTCATTGTATACCACTCTATATTAACCCTTAAAACCCTAAAGTGACTATGCTGAATCATTCATTAAAATCATGGGAATAAAGGAAACAATTGCCAACCTAGGAAACTTTGATTTTAAAACAAGTTCTCATTGTCATTCTCAAGGAAATGCATGGAAAAGAGAATGGAAAATATGGATATCGATGTTAGGTTGCAAAGGGTTAACCTTTCTCTGAATACAAATGAACACCTGTTATTCTATCAATAGACTCAAGCTGTTGTGATATGAACTTCAGTGTATCCACTCCATTAAGCAGTTGCCTAAAACCAAACAAATTAGCAGACATAAATGATTCACTGAAAGATAAAGTACACACTGCTCTACACTACAAGTTTATAGAGATAGACTGTTCTTTCTCGGAACAGAAATGTCAGCACTTTATGTATGGTTTTAAATATGCTAACAGAGTTAAATATTGCAGTTGTTTTAAACAAATATGAAAAGGAACAACTTGGTAAAATTTCACGTAAGTATGAATTTTTAAACAACAATAATCCCTCTTTAAACATGAGGATATTTTTATTTACTAGTTCAAATGTAAAGTTTGATGAATACAGAATGTGTTTAAATCAAAGTATTTTAACTCCTGCCACCAACATTACAAAACTGAATACAACTAGATGAACAAGAAAAACATAATTTGATAAAGAAAATGATGATTATTAACTCACAAATATAATTAATTAATACTGAGAAGGGTGTTATGGAATAAATTTATGACAAAAGGATTCATTACCAAGACCTGTTCAAAAACAAAGGGCCCTCACATCAAGATTGAAAACAAGTAATCTTTTTCCACAATTATACAAGCTTGATGATACAAAATAAGCACACATCTTACATCAAGATTGAAAGCAAGTAATGTCTTGTCACTAGTAGACAAGCTTCATTGTACAAGATAAGCACACACCTTACTGCTTGCTTGGCATCTTTTGCTGCTATGTTCATTTGATCAGGAGCAGCTTCCTATTTATCTTTGACAGCTGTCACTGTCTAATGATTGGCATCTAGCAGCTGGTTATGTGTTGCTATGGGAACAGACTCTGTCTGACAAAGGATAACAGAAAAGTTATTGTAAACTTTATGTAAAGGTAAATCAAACATAGTATGACCCTTAGAGATTGTGTTCGATATCTGACTGCTGACCATGCAGACATTGGCTCTTTTCCGTGCATTCTTACATTTTTTAATATTATATTCAAGGTAACATACTGTTTTGGGTAATTAGCAATGATATTGGGTAACAGAAGGTTGCAAATGTTAAAAAATGACAGAGAAAACTTCTCAAGATTCCAAATCAATAATTGAAAGGGCTTATCCCTTTATTTTAAGTACAATTTGGAATAACCAAGCACAAGAAGGTGTTCCAAAGACCAAAAGAATATTTCATGAGCCTAAAAGACATATAATTACTAGTGCTCTTGTGATAGCTTAGTTTTATGACTGCATTTCCTCAAATAAGTGCTTAGCATTTATTTAAAAGTTTTACCTGACAGGTGATGTGTTTAATGGAGAAGGGCGCTTAATTAAAGGGGGAGCTTATTATTCTCCTGTACTGATTCAGCTGTAGTTGAAACTTAAATAGCTATAAATAAGTGGAAATAGAAACAGGTTTTCATTGCATCCCTAAAAAAGTGAAAAGAGGAGGAAGAGGGCTTATTTTAGGGGGGAGGGGTGGTGGTTATTTGACATTATGGTCTAGGGGGTGGGCATTTATTCAGATGAGGACACTTTGTAGTTCATGGGCACTCATTCAAGGAAATGCTAAGTGAAAAAATACCATGAAAAAATATCATGAAAAAATCTCATGAAAAAATCTCACGAATAAATATATCATGAAAAAAATTAATACCAGGGAAAAATATGTGATAGCAGTTAATAATTATGTATAAACAATGTGAATTGCCATCACTAGCTAGTGTAAAGCACCAAAGTTAAGAAATCTTTAACCATACCTTTAATACATTCACTTCTTCTTTCCATTTTGCAACTGTAGCTTCAGCTCTGAGTGTTTTTTGTCATAAAATAAAAATAGATAACGAGATTCAGTGAATTTTGAACTCAAACATGTTCATTAGGACTCCCTTGTTTAATATTGTTAAATGATAAGTGTATTATTCCTTGTCATTAATTAACAGAAACTTTTTTATGCTGTCTTTTTAACAATTATTAATTGGCAATTGTATTTTTTTTTATCTTGAAGGTTGATATTAGGGTTTATCCACTTTATATAATTATCAATATGACTTTTACCTATCTTCAGAATAGTAGGTGACTAAGTTAACAGATTTGCATCAAATGCCTTGGAAGCCTAGATGCTGTAATAGACTTGTTTCAAATCAATATCACTGCTATCAAAATATTCATAGCCTACACTCCTTTAAAAAACTATTCACTGTGACAAAATCTGAATCACCAAAGCACCCAAACCACCCCTGGATCCACTCCAGACCATTTGCACACTATTTTCTAATCGTACTACAGAAAGATAAGTGTCCTGCTTGGGGTCAGAAATGCTCCGGATGTGGTAGCGAAAACCACTTCAGGAGTGTCTGCAAGAAATCCAAATCACGCGAAGTTCACAGGATCTCTGAAATGGCAGAGGAACCCTCATCAGAAGAAAGCCACATCGCATTTCTCGCTGAAGTTGCTCTAGATTCTCAGAAAACTGATGTCCATGCTGTCCAGTTTGCCAAAGAAATTTATGCTGAGATGTTAATTGATAAGAAAAAGGTAACTTTTAGATTGGCTGTGGTGCATGAATCAACATCATCCCGGTGAAACACGCAGAAGGTCACGAAATCAATTCGACCATGAAAACATTGCAAACCCATTTGTAGGGCATTGAATCACCATTGAATCACCATGTGCAATCCCAAAACATGAAAGAAGTACTCTGTGGGGTTTGTTGTCGTCGAGAATGATCTAACACCCTTTATTGGAGCAAGAGCCGCACAACGAATGGAACTTATAACTGTTAATGATGAAAACTTTATTCTGACCACACCCCCTGCCCCGAAGAAATGAACTGCAGGTTAAGCAGATAACTGCTGAGGAGCTGATAAAGCGATATTCAGATGTATTTGACCGACCATTGGGAAAATTACCTAGAGAAGTCCACTTAGAAGTTGACAACAGCATTAAACCTGTCACCACTTCAACCCAAAGAGTTCCTACAGCACTCAAAGATGACCTGAGAGAAGAGCTAAATCGATCTGTTGAGAAACAAGTCCTAGCACTGGTAGAAGAGCCAACACCATGGGTGAACAGCTTAGCAGTCACTAATAAGAAGTCGGGGGCCCCAAGAGTATGCATTGATCCCCCACCACTGAACGAGGCGTGGAAAAGAGAAACCTATCAGATACCAATACTGGATGAAATTCTCCCAGAATTATCTCATGGAAAAGTATTCTCCACAGTTGACCTGCATTCAGGTTATAGGCACTGCGTTCTAGACCAAGAGTCCAGCCTGCTCACTATGTTCTCAACACCGTTTGGAAGATATCATTGGCACTGACTGCCCTTCCGTTTGTCAGTCTCCTCAGCAATTTTCCAGAAAAGAGTTAACCAAGCTCTAGAAGGCTTGAGTGGAGTGCTCGCTATTGCAGACAACATCTAAGTGTACGGCATTGGGAACAATGAACAAGAAGCCACTACCAACCACAACAGAAATCTTGAAAACCTACTACAAAAATGCAGTGAGCGTAGCATTGCACTCAACAGGGACAAATTGAAGTTGAAACGAAAAGAAGTTCCCTTCATGGGACAAGTACTCACTCCACATGGTGTTAAAATAGATCCAGGAAAAGCAAAAGCTGTGACCAACTACTCTTCAGGAGTCACACCATAGCTTCATTAATTTTATAGATAACATGAAGGGGCACATCTAGAGAGGACATTAGGACCTCAATACACTAACTGAAGAATCATGTAATCATTGTATTACAATCAAGAGTCACATGACTTCTGAAATAAACGAGCTATTGATACCATATTGTAACAGCCCACACTCCTTTATCATAACTATTCATTCTCACGCAATCTGAATCATCAAAAGAAGAAGGAAGAAAATCAAGATAAAACCAACAGTATTTTCTGAACTACAACAATTGATAACTATTGATAAGTCTCACATAACTTCCACCATGGTCAATTCGAAATTTCCTCCACCCTCAGGGGCGAATCTAAGGTTAAGTCAAGGGGGGCCCGGAGAAGTGTCCGAGGGCATGCTCCCCTGAGAGATTTAAAAATTAGGTCTTCGGAAACACGATTTCTAGCATTTTGAGCGAAAATTTGGCAAGAGTTCCATATAACCCCACACATTAATTATACATAGAGTGTCGCAAAGAAACTTTACATTTAGTCATTATGAAATGAATGCATAATTAATGAATGGGGTCATATGGAAGTCTTTCCGAAAATTTAGGGCGGGTTCGACCGATGCACCCCTGGATCTGCTCCGGACCATTTCCAGAATATTTCCTAAAGCGGCAGTTTCATCTGCCTCTCTTTTCTCAATCTTTGTAAGCTTTTTTCGCAATCTTTATTGATTCTGGTAAAGATAATAAACAGTACAAATGCGAATTTCACACTCGGTTAAGTATAGATACATCATTGCACACTTGTGTAAAAAATTATTAATTTACCTGTGTACATCTTTATTTTAAGATAAAGATCTCACCAGATTGAGTAAGTAACGGTAACTTTGCCACCATCTATCCGTCATCTTGATTTTGTGAACCAGTTCCAACGTTGGATGGCTTCCCTTTTTGGCTCATTTTCTAAGATATTGGGTTTGCAAAAGGCACACAAAGCTGAACCATATAGCTTTAACAAACACACTTTATGCGTGTGGCTACAACCTTCCTCAACAATACTGGGGAGAGTAAACACGAGGCATTCACGCTGCGCATGCGTTCAATTAAAGAAAATCCAAAATGGCGGCCGGCATACGAGCGAGACAGATAGGTAATACAGAGTCTCATTTGGTTCTTTTTGTCGTTGACAGATCATTAAGCTGAACATATTACTAACTAGCTGCGATATCTATAATCTCACTTTTGACGTTTGACTTATCTAAAAGGTTTGTAATATTAATTCTTCTGATGGCTTTCTTGAAGACTTGAAGACTATTTTTTCTTTGAATATTTTGACTTATTTTCCCCCCCATAAATAAGGGCCTAGATATTTAACACTATGTTTCCCATACTTCACCGTCCTGAATCTAGGAATGGGGAATTCTTCACATCTTAGATTATAGTGTTTATCTTGCTTAGAGAAAATTTCACAAATGGGCTCAAGTGCCAAGGAGTTTTGGACCTTATACATTAGTATCAAAATGTCTTGAAGACGCCTAAATTGTAAATTGGCCACTGTAGCGAGTTAAAAAGCTGACATTTCGAGCATTAGCCCTTCGTCAGAGGGAATGATAAGTTTGAGTAATCTCATTTCCTCGTTGCTGGATGATGAGCAGATATTCTAGGGAGGGGTTTTATGGTAATCACTTCTGGGAGTTAAAGGGTTAAGTTCTGACCAACTTTATGTACCACTACCCTGCTCAGTTTGATATTTCAAGTTCTTTATTTCTATTTATAGTCTTCTACATTCTGACAGAGATGCTATCCCAGAAGTTCCTGCTATTTATTTTGTTTTCCCTAGTGAGGAAAATGTGAAGAGAATATGCCAGGTTTTAAACATTTTTAGTATTTAAATAAAGTATGTCTTTCTACAGTTTTTCATATTTTTTTCATGACTTAAGGTGAATAAAGAATAAAGCTGTAGGTGATTTTTAAGATAATTGTAGATTCTCCTTGACTTTCCTGAGTAAATATGAGGAAAATGAGAAGGTAGTAAAAGTAAATTCTGCTCACAAACCAAGTGGCCCATCAGGCCGGCCCTAAACTCTTGTTTCCATAGCATGAAGTGACTAGGAGTATTTCTACTCCCACCCTGGATGGGATGCTAGTCCATCACATGGTTATCCCCCAGCATTAAATTTGCCAGTACCCATTTAAACACCTGAGTGAAGAGAGGCACTGTCAGGGTAAAGTCTCTTGCCGAAGAACACAACGCAATGTCCCTGGCCAGGGCTTGAACCAGGATCACTAGATGTGGAGTTAAGCGTACTTATCCAGAAGGCGCTGTGCCTCGTGCTGAGGAGTTTCTTAAAGCTTTTTTTCACACAATTCTCCAATATAATCTATATGAATGTGGTTATTTATTCCTACTCCTGATTACTGTGGTGTTAGTATCCCTCACAGGTCATTCTGTTAATTTTGTCACTTTTTAAGGATTGCAGAAACCAACTTTTTGAGTCTTATTACTTGAATTTCATTTCTGCGATATCAAGACATCGTTTAGAAGATCTTGTCACGGCAGCTCTACAGTCAAATAGTGTCACTCAAATCACTAAGGTACATGGAGCTGCAATTTGAAGTTTGTTGAATTGCTTCTTAGGTTCTAGAAATGCTCAGTATTGTCATTTTTTAGTCAGACATACACAAGCTTAAAAGTTGGCAGAGGTTTTGCAAACCTGCCCTGAATTACATGTTTCAGGGCGCTTGAGCAGTTTCCATCAGGGAGAAACAGAAAGAGTGATTAAAATAACTAGGATAGTGTAATCTGAAGCCAAATATTTAGGTCATGGAAAATAGAAAGGAGATGTGCAAAAGGTTTTCAAAAGTTATTGATTTTTGTGAGTTTGAAAGGGAACAACCTCAATTAGATTAGTATTTGTCTATTACTTCTTAATGGAGAGAATAAGTACAGATATCAGATTACTGTTAAATTCTGAAATCTGGTTTACATTTTGGTTTTATTTTTCTTCGATAGATGTTTGATCAGTACTTAAATTTTATTTCTTTGGAAGATGAAATGTTTACAGTGAGAAATCAAGACAGAGATTCAATATCATACTATGGTAAGAACATTCTAGTTGAAAGTCTGCCAGAAGTGGTGTCTAAGAACTTACAACCTGTTTATAGAAAGGTGGTGGAAAGGTACAGATAATTATCAGAATTTTTCTTTTCCCTTTGATATCTAAGAGTGACCAGCATCTGACTTCTCCTACATTAAGGTCAAAAGAACAATTGAAATGATCATGAACTGGAGAATCTTTTGATTGTTTCACAAATTCTCTTTCTCAGCACCTTAGCAAATGTATGGAGACGAGTATGGAGAACATTCATACTGATGTCTTTATTTTCCAGCACTTAACAGACCAGATGCCAAAGATACAGACATTGAAATGCTAAGAGATGTTTTAGTGGACAGTCTCTTTAGTGTACTGGTGTCTTTAGGTAAGTTGATTTTCATGAAGAGAAGAAAGTGTTCATACTTTAAAACTTCCGTGATCTCTATTGAGTTTCAAATTGAAATGTTATGGAATATGCTTATCACATTTTTCTGTGGGAAAGGCGTAAATTAAAGTTTGTGCAGTTGTCTTTATCCAGGAAAGGACAATATACATTTAGTTTCTTTATTTCTTCCGGGACTGTCCCAATAATAAGACGTACAAAGGGCAATGCTGCTGAAATGGTAGTAGAGGTAATCAGTAGCTTGTGTTCATTTTTCTTTTCATTTGCCTTCTCAAACAAAACAAATAGTTTTGGAAATGCTTGAATTTTCACTCCTCTCCCAAAAAGGTACTCCTCCAAGTGGCCATAATTTCAACCAAGCATCCCCACTCCACCCCCTCCTTCTTGAATTAGTGCTTTCTCTTGTTCCCCTGTTTTAAGGAGGTGCACTGGGATTTTGAGTAGTGGTCTTGTTTAGTCATTCTCATTTGCCCTTGCAAATTAATACTGTTCTCATCCAGTTTTTCATTCAGTTTGGAAAGTTCATGACAAGTGCCAATTGTACTGCTTTTAATTAAAACTGAAGGGCCTGATTATTTAACCAAAGTTTAGCTTTTGTTTGACAAAACTGCATCCTATGTTATTTTCAAAGTAAAATAAAGGCTTTAGTTACTTGTGGGACTTATTTTACAATGTTATGACTCTTTTATAGGGACTGGATGAAAAGTTGAGAGAAAACCTGAGAGATTCTAGAAACAGTCTGTTTACAACAGATATTCCATCTGGCCAGTTCAGGTTTGTGAAGATGTGCACAGCATCAATGGTATGTTTTTAAAAGTTATGAAACCTTTGGCCATAGGCCTTGCAACAAATCATGTGAACTCAGTCTGGTTTGAATTCTTACAAGGATCACCGTAGGATCAATTAAATGAGTTGCAGTGACTTAATTTTGTAAGCAGCACTCACAAAGCAGTTTTTTTTATAAGGCCAATCTGTGGTAGTCAAGACTAACATATCTTTGCAACATCAGTTTTCAGCGACCAGTGCTAGTAATTTTGGATCGTAACAGGGATCTTTTTACTCCTTTACATCACACCTGGACATACCGAGCTCTTGTGTATGATGTCCTTGTAAATGAGAGAGAAAGCTTTATTTATAGAGAGTAGCACTAAATAGCAAGAAGTTCTCAGAAGACCCACCCATCCCACCCCAGGGGAGGACAACCATCACACAGTAATCTCATGCATAGGAATTTAGCGTCTCCTACCCCTAACTCTGCATGAGACAGGGCCTAGGGTTTATTTGTCATTATTCAAGAAGACAAGAATATCTATCCTTATCTTCATACTATAGAAAGGTTGCAAATTCTCCCCAGTTATTTTAAGACCATGAGTGTTGGTCCAGCCGGGGCTTGAAGCCTTGACCTTCCACTCAACAGTCCAGCGCTCTACCAATTGAGCTAACTATGGGGTGGTTACAATATTATTCAGCTTTGAACTCTCCTTTTACGCCCAAGAGTGCCTAGGAGCTAATTTCTTCTTATAATATCACTCCTGAATCACACATTACTTTAACAGTAACAGTAATAATGGAAGTGATCACCAACTAAAGAAGCTCGTTATTATTAAACAAATTCTCCTTGTCAGCACCTTAGAAAATGTGTAGAGAACAGTAGGGAGAATATGCATACTGATGTTTGGGTGCAAAGTGTTAATGCCATCATTTGTAAGATGAATAATTGGTGAGCTATGATGTTGTCAGTACGTTGTTTACTTTATAATTTAATTCTCCAGGATTTACATCTGAACAGAGTTGTTGTCAAAGAGTCAGCAACGTCAAACACCCCAGAACCTTGATGTGTAGATCCTCTCCACAGACATCCCAAACAAACAAAAGTTAAGTCGTATGACCTCAGTGCCACAGATAAGTTCTGTGGTTTGCACAAAGGAAGGTGAGTCAGACATGTGCCATCTATTTATCATTTGGTGAACCCTCTAACTTCCAGACATGATTAAGATCTAACGTCTGCATTTAATATCTATATACACATACACTATCCAGGAAAAAGGTGATGAGAATACTTAAAGTTATCAGGATGAAGTTGTTATCTTAACCCATTAATGGCCACAGCTTTTGTGGAAAACTGTGTTTTGAAGCTAGTCCAGCAGATTTCAGGTCACTGTTGGGGTTTTAAAAGCTCCAACTTACCAAAAACCACTTGACAGCTCGTGCATTCGACGGCCTTTCGATCCAAATGCAAAATGGCGGCCTGAAAATCTCGGGCACGCGCAGAGAGCAAAATTTCGACATAGTTTTTGGGTTGAAAAGTCATGCCCCACTTACGACTTCTACTTTTCTCTCTTTCTCCTGCCCTTTTTTTCCCCTCTCCTTGCCTAAAGTTTCTTCTCACTTGCTGGAAATTGAGTAGGCTTCAGTTTGGTGTAGAGATTTTTCAGAAACTACTCATTATTTTCAAAGCACATGCTCGGAAAGGTAGGTGGGTAATGAAACACGATCTTCGTGCAGATTTTCCGGTCAAAGTGACTCGGTTTTTTGGCTATTTCTCCAATCTCCTCCACTCAATTGCGCTCATTCTGGTATCGTCTGCAAGATATTTTCAACCCGTTCAAGTAGATGCTCGAATTCGTGCTCCAGGGTTAAAATTGATGACGTCACAGGGCGTAGAAAGGGTGTGGGTCCCCATGGGCGCATACGGGCGCACTGGACGTTAATGGGTTAATCTAACACCAAATTGTTGTAACAAATTTCCAAGGAAATGTGCAGCAGCTAAAGGGAGAATTAACAATCAGATGTTGGGAGTTAGAGCTGAGGGTTTTAAAACATCTTTCTTATATTTCAGCGAGCAGGCCATGTTTTAAATCATGTGGTGATTTTTTTTTCGATTTATGAGCCCTCGTTCAAGTAAATTTCAAAGATTTGATGCCATAACCTGCAATTTATGCTGATTCATATTCTTCTAATTGGGTGTGTTTGTAGTCCTTTCCCAACAGTGGCAGAGTGAATTCAGAAAGAACTTGATGAATACAGAGCTTCTGAAGAAGAAGTAAAGAGACTGAAAAATATCATGGTAGGACATAGAGTTTGTATATCAGGAGATAATTTGTGCTTCTGTGAGACTGCACTTGAAATATAATGTCAGGTGAAGTCAGCAACAGAGGCAAATGGCTCATGTGAGGAGCTCATCATGGTTTCCATAGCTTGAAGTGACCACGACTTATTTACTACTCCCGCTCTATAGGAAGATAAACCACCACAACCCCCCCACAAGAACCTCCCTCACAATCCCCCCTCACAATCCCCCCTTCCCCAGCATTTTCTCAGGCTTCCCTGAAAATTTGCTGATACCCATCTATGCTCCTGGGCATTGTGGGTGTAAACACAAGGACCAAAGCAGGTCCTAAACCCAGACCCCTCCCTCAACTGGGAGTCTAGTGCACTAGCCTGTAACTGGTCAAGACACCCAAAAGTCCTCTCACCCTAAGTCATGTCACTCGAAGCAGAGTCATGTCACCTGAAACTTTTAGTCATGTGACCCAAAAGCCCAAGTCATGTTATACGAAAGAAGCAATCACTTAAAATATCAGACTTACCTTGCTAACTTAAAGCTACTACTATTTGTTAGGCCACTGTGTCTCACACATGTAAACAAGGAAGAAATTCATGGAATTGATGTTGATTACAAGTTCTGAATATCTGGTCGCTTATAGGACTTTAACAATCAGCTGTTTGTAAATTGTAGTAAATTGTTAAATTTCTCTTGCTTTTCTAGGGAATTGAAGAGGGAAATGACGAGTTAATGGATGAATTTATGGCTGATAGTACAGCTTAACATACCTCTGCTGTTAGGTAAAGTCATTTCTGTCTAATTTCAATTAGAAGCAAGTTGTATCTAAGTATTTTTTTTGTGATTGTAAATCTTCCCTCTTCGGTGTTAAAAGGAACTTACATGAGAATGTTTACCCCACTGTCTCATTTCTTGAAAGAGTTAAGAGGACACTACAAATGTTATTCTCATGTTTTAGAGTTCACTTCCAGAATTGCTTGAGAAGAAGAGAATTATAGACATACACACAACTATTGCCACAGCGCTTTTGGAACACATCAAGGTGAGGGCTAATTTCGTAGGAGCAAACAATAACGTGATCGTTTGCATCACTTGATTTCACTTTCTCACCTTTTAAATTGTTTGAATATGTAGACCGTTTCCTCAAGAAGTTATAAATATCATTATTTTTTTCAGTCCACAAAGCTTGATATCTACTTTGAGACTGAAGAGAAAATAATGAGCAAAGCTACTTTCTTGGTAAGTCAGAAAAATGTACCACAAGCTTTGCATGAAAAATAACCCCAGTGTAGTGAAAAGGGTTTCGATATGCTTACAGCCAGCTTAGTGCAAATATTACATTATGATTCTTTGATTATACTTCTCAAGCAAAAAAACTTGAATAATAGAACCTATCTTAATACAAAACTAATTTTTCCCTTTTCATTGTAGATTGAAGATTTGTAAACTCAGTTATTGACTGATTCAGCTGACAGCTTATCTCACCAGTTAGTTGGGAGATCATGTCAAGCACACAGTTAGTGAGAAAGGAAGATCTCTTTCCAGTCCCGTTTTTTTTTTTTCCTTTTTTTTCTCTCTATTGGATAACTATTGGGTGACTTAAAAATTTTCTATATGATTCAAAATTAATTGCAGGCCTCAAACCTACAGTGTTCATTGACTTCATTACTAAAATTCTCACATTAACATTCAAGTACTAACCATATGTTGGATTGTTGGCATGATCTAAAAAATTAGAATTCAACCTTGTCCAAAACTTCATTTTGATTGTACATAAGAGCAGCTGGTAACAAATTAATCTAATAATATTTTGATTCGGGAGCTAAAAACATTTCATTTTCGTATAGTCATCCTCTTTCTTATTCAACACAATTGTCCTTGTTTCAGAATTGAGATGGAGGACTGGGAACATGCTACCACCTGGAAGAACCTTGTGCTTTTGAGTCAGGAGACTGGTACACACGACAACAGTTTTATTTGTGTTGGCACAACGCATGTGTACAGTGAGGATATCACCCGCAGGGAACGGGTAGGTGAACTTGATCATGTTGACATATTGTGAAGAAAGAAAGAATGAGATTGAATTGGAATAAATTAACAGTTTAAATTACACTTTGGCATATGCATGGTGTCCAAGCAATTTTTAAAAACCTCCATTCAAGAATTCTTTGAAACTTCTTGTGAATGTCAGATGTCTTCCAAGAATAGGCCAGTAACTTACATAACTGTCTTTGCTTTCTAGTTGACTAATTATCTGAGGTTGAGCATAATTTCTTCTTGACACGCGTTTAACATATTTTGGTCAGAATTTTCCCCATTACCACTCTCTGAGAGATTGGAACAACCTAGATAAAGCCATTACTATTGCACCTGACATTAAGGTAAATAGAGAGGGTGTTACCATTCTCTGAGATATTGGAACAACCTAGATAAAGCCATTACAAATTTACCTGACATTGGGGTAAATAGAGAGGGTGTTGCCACTCTCTGAGAGATTGGATCAACATACATAAAGCCATTACAAATGCACCTGACATTGGGGTAAACAGAGAGGGTGTTAACACTCTGTGAGAGATTGGTACAACCTAGATAAAGCCACTACAAATGCACCTGACATTGGGGTAAACAGAGAGGGTGTTGCCACTCTCTGAGAGATTGGATCAACCTAGATAAAGCCATTACAAATGCACCTGACGTTGGGGTAAATAGAGAGGGTGTTGCCACTCTCTGAGAGATTGGATCAACCTAGATAAAGCCATTGCAAATGCACCTGACATTGGGGTAAATAGAGAGGGTGTTACCACTCTCTGAGAGATTAGAACAACCTAGATAAAGCCATTACAATTGCACCTGACATTGGGGTAAATAGAGAGGGTGTTACCACTCTCTGAGAAATTGGATCAACCTAGATAAAGCCATTAGAAATGTGCCTGATATTGTAAATTATAAGAGTAGCATTTTTGGTAGGGCTTTATGTAATTCTTCTTTTGTTTCAATTGTAGCTTTTTATAAATTTTGAATTTAGTTTTCTATTTATTTTTTATTTCATCTTACTGTACAAAGTCCTATTGGCTACCTTAAATGTAAGTTGTGACTTTTCTGAAAACCACAATGATGAGATGAAAGTTTGCTAATGAAAGATTATAGTTATCATATACAATTTTTTTTCTTCCATTTCTCTTTCTGTTATTTGGCACATGTCGTGGGCGTGAAACTTGTTGGATTGATCGGAAAAATAGTTGTGAAAATAAACAACAACACGATGATGGGCTGTGGAGAAGAAAGCAGACTTTTTTCCATGTAAGGTAAAGGAACTACCAATTCGTGTAAACTGAGTAACCTGTCAGGAACCTGTTTTTTGGAAAAATATTCAAGAAAATGGCTCGGTAATAGCCTCGTTCTTTTTTTTTTTTTTTTTTTTTGCGTTTTTATGGACCTCAACATTGTCACGTCATCATCCTCTTTTATGTTTTAGCTGTTGAAAGCTTTGGTGGTCAGCGACTTCTTCAACGAGCAGATATCAGCATAGGAAGCCACATTACCTCATTCTTCAGGATCCGTGCAAGAATAACAGGAAAAGTTGGCGGTAAAGACAGCTGACTTGTTTCCGTGAGTTTACGTTCCAATTCTACTCGGCTGGGCTGATTTGTCGGTTCAAAGCAAGATTCGTGCTAAAGCAGATTTAACTACCATACCAGTGTAGACTGTTCTTACGCAGCTAGTCAAAGTTTAGATTTAATCAGATCTCAAGATCCTCGACCTAGAACAATGAGTGCTGGAGTAAATTCTGTTGTTTTTCTTGAAAAGATGCTCATGCAGAAATGTCTGTTTACTCGCAGTGGTAAATTGTCATGGTAGTATCATACTAACTATCAGAAACGCTCTTAATTAAAAAAATGAGTATTCAGTGCTTATGATTGATTGCTGTTCATCAGGCACACTGGATGGCGGGCTTGGAC
Organism: Stylophora pistillata; assembly: GCF_964205215.1. Classification (NCBI taxonomy): domain Eukaryota; kingdom Metazoa; phylum Cnidaria; class Anthozoa; order Scleractinia; family Pocilloporidae; genus Stylophora; species Stylophora pistillata. The sequence goes on along the minus strand of NC_142524.1, from coordinate 10,194,339 downwards.
TGTTTTTACCAATGACCAAGAAAACTTACAGACGACTGCACATACTGCAAACTACACTCGTCGAATGCATTCCACACGTAGCTGGTCTTAATCAAAAGGCTTTCAGGTCGGTTGACATTTAAGGTTCAAACCTAGTGTTACTGTGTTTGTTACCTTGTTTAAGGGCTGTAATCGTGCGCCTGAACGCTTTGTTGACATTTAAGGTTGACACCTAGTGTTACTGTGTTTGTTACCTTGTTTAAGGGCTGTAATCGTGCGCCTGAACGCTTTGTTGACATTTAAGGTTGACACCTTGTGTTACTGTGTTTGTTACCTTGTTTAAGGGCTGTAATCGTGCGCCTGAACGCTTTGTTGACATTTAAGGTTGACACCTTGTGTTACTGTGTTTGTTACCTTGTTCAAGGGCTGTAATCGTGCACCTGAACGCTTTGTTGACATTTAAGGTTGACAACCTAGTGTTACTGTGTTTGTTACCTTGTTTAAGGGCTGTAATCGTGCACCTGAACGCTTTGTTCGTTGAACTCAGTTGAAGAACAGTTCATGCTTTGATTATACAACAGTCATTACTGGTGAAAGGCTTTCTTCAAAGTTTTTCCTGAAGAAGTAGGACTCAAGCAGTGTCAACCTTCTGTTCTAGATAGACTGAGGCACTCCGCCGGAGTACTATGCTGCTTACGTGTAACTAACAAAAAGGAAAATGGTTTATTTTCAGCTTTAAACGTCAGTTGAGGCAGCCTTTTGCATGTTCTCTGACACAATTGTTAGCGGGCGTGTATTGTATTGGCCGACAATATTTCACAATTATTTTTTTGGAAATTTTTTGCGAATTATTCAGTTTAAATTTGGAACTTAACCCCGCTCACATACGTGATGTTGAAGTTGAGGTGTGGCGCCGCAAGAAAAAGTAAACACATCCAGCTATTCACGAAATTCTGACAATATATTTAAATTCATTTTTCAATCGACGTCTTCTTCGCCGTTGCCGTCCTGACCGCTTAAGGTCCCTAATAATTCGTTTTATGGTTCTTGTTTAGACTTGTTCGAGATAAGAAACGAAGTCTGATTAATCCTTACAGAAACATTTTGGATGGAGAGTTACTCAGCAAGTTTCTGCAGTTTGGCACTATGGAAAAACTTGAAGTTGCAAAGAAAGTTGGGACCACGCCAACCCAGGTACATCAAGCATCAGCTATAAAATCGAGAGTGTAACAAAGATAACACACGCACATACGCGAGGTTTGATGATGGCAAATAAACAAGCAAACTTAAAAAAAATAGTTGTAGTTAAAAAACTCGTCACAAAAAGTCAAGTCTTTACGAGGTTAACAAAATAAAGGTTGGTTTGTTCAGTGTGGCCATTTTGTTGTCCGCTCACCGTATTTTTCCCGTGCGTTTTACTGTGTAACACTGCCGCGTAGTTTGTGCGTTCTGTAACCCTCACGTGGTCAAATAGTGAAATAGTGTAATGATGCCAGATATTATAAATTTGTAACTGGGGCGTATGTGGAAGGAACTTCGTGGAAAATGTGCTTGGACATCATCATCCTTGCAGAATAGGTGTCGTTGGGGGCTAGTCACTAAACTTCAAAGCGAAGCCGGTTTGAACTCACTGACATTTTCAATGCGAACGGAGATTATGAACTGGCTTCTGTTTCTTACTCATCTCAAAAACTGGAATCTAATATCTCTTTCGTTTTTTGAGTAGTATTGTTTTACTTGTTTTGAAGTAAAGCGTTCAAATGAGCAATATAAACCAAATGTTTCTCAGGCCAATTTTGAAGGCGTCCTTTTTTTCTGCATGTGTGTGCAACAGTGGTGGGATGGCGTTCCCTCTAGTTCATTCATACATTACAGGTGAAATGTCTTCGTCCGCGTTGATGATTGGACGAACTATTCTTTCTTCACAGTGAAATTTTATCCTTCTTACTGCTATTGGTTACTTTGGTACTCTGTATGGGATAATTCACGGTACCTTATGAAATAGATGATCACTTGGCCCGTTTACACAAATCGCACATGAGCGCAAAGTGTAACAGCTCCTTTTGTAACTTCCAGATTCTTGATGACTTGATGGATGTTGAAAGATCGTGTTCACATTTCTTAGGGCAACCGCTGACAGGTGCTGAAATGCTACTGAAAGATCATGGTTGCATCAAAGAACGTAACTGTCCCTGTACGGACAAGTGTACCGGGATGACTTTCCGTTACTAATAAAATTGTTCTTTTTTTCGGTTAGACCTCGAAGAAGTTGTAGAACTTTACTTATCAGGGGTGACAGAATTAAAAATGAACCACTATCATCTAGATTGCCATCCTCTTACACTTCTCTTACACGTCCTCGTTGTGTTAAATCTGGAAATAAAAAAATGTTTTTTTTTTCCAGAGCCGCCACCTAAATAGAATGCTCCACTAGTTTTGTCGTTGATGCAAATTATTATCTGAGAAACAACCCATTGTGTCTCTTGGCTTGATTATGAGTTATTTGTTTGAAATGGTTCTGCTAGCAACATTTCGCAAGAACTTGTTGATATTGGTTTCAAATTCTGTGATGAGCACTTGTAATTTGTTTAATCGAAGCATTCCCGTCAAGTAACCACTTTTCATTGATTTGATCATGACGTGATGACTCGCCAGTTTCGGCTTCACAATTAACGTGCCTCATTGTCATTAAATCACTCGCAAAAGCTATTTGATTTGTCAATAAAGGCGTCAGTGACTGGTGGAGTGGAAACACAACCTTTATTCCGAGCATAATTTATGACTCGAATATGGTTAGCCAACGTCATACGAGTTTACAACTAAGTCTCTAGAACCCACTGCAAGACTATATGTTGAATCACGAATACAGCAAGAGCGTTCTGGTAAAAACCCTAAGGGGCCTGTTAGAGAGTTATCCATCATTTATCACTGTAATTATCTCAACGGATGACCTAGCTGTGAGTCAATCAGACTAATTGACATAATATCCTTGAGGCTAGATTAAGCAGTCCAAGATTTGGGCGACTGAAAGAAGTCCATTGAAGTCTGGAGGTTTTTTTCGATCTCGCTTCATAAGCAAAAATGATCTAGTTGGTTTTCCACTAAAATAGTCAGAGTTTTAAGGCAGAAAGACCGCATCAAAGCTGCACAAATATGTTTTTAGCGAGTTGACCAATTGGTTGCGCGCGATAGAACATTTTTGAGGCATGCTTACAAATAGACAAAACCATCATAATGAAAGGAAATATCCAAAAATAGCCAGCGTACGCAAACTTGGACTCAGGAGTATTTACCAGTTTCAGGTTATGTTTTAGGCCAAAAGGAACCCGAGGTATTATTTTTTGGGGAGAGAAATCGCTAACAGTAATTTGAAAGAATAATAGGGCTAAGTTTCAAAAGAAACTGTGGTGTTGCGTCGGTGTGGGTAACAAGATAATTTGGTTTTATCGGTTCAGTTGAAATTGTTAATTGGCCACCGTAAAGAGTATAACAGCTGACGTTTCGAGCGTTAGCCCTTCGTCAGAGCGAATGACGAACACAAGAATAAGCAAAAGAGCCTTTTCGACCGGCTAGCCGAGGCGCGGTTGAATGGGCCTATCTTTCCCGCCTGCAATCGCCCGCCTTGATCCTACACAAGGGAAAGGTTGCGTAGAGCGGAATTACAAAGTTCATCATTTTTTAGTGATGACACCGATGGCGTCGCAGAAAAACGAAGAACAAATAAAACATGAAACAACTCTCATGGGTTTATTGCGCTACAAACTTTTGGCTCTCGAAATAAACTTTAATAAAAGTCATCCTTGATTCTTATCATACCATACCATACATTTTATCCATGTAATAAATTCTTTATTGACGAGGCCTGTTCGGTCAAGATAGCCAGATATTAGTTTCTTTCTTGTTTGCATTTAACTCGGCCAATATCCAGCTATCATGACCTCACGGTTAGTCATTAACGCATGGCTATTTTGCGTTGTGAGCGTAACGCAGAAGTCAACTGACTCCAAGGCTCAGTCCGTAGTCCCTTCTTTTCGAGGACCTCATTCCAAGAGCCCCCCGCGGCGCGTTAACATCATTTTTTTCCAATTATTTTTTTTTCCTCGCATAATGGACTTCGGCGAAAAGGAGGGACTGCTTAAGAAGAGAGTCGTCAAAAAGTGAAGAACAAAGAGCACATCAAACGATTCTTGGGTTTATTCAGCTACAAACTTCGAAATAAACAAGTCATTCTTATTACATCGAAGTATTTCTTGCCACAGGATGAACCTGTTACTGACCAAGGCTGTTCGATCGAATTTAGCCTGAGTATCAGGCGTTTCTGGGAGCGTTTCTGGGGGAAAGGTAAGAGAGAAGCGAGAAAGGGAGAGAGCGAAAGGAAGAAACTTACTTTCTCTTTTCCCCCTCCCCTAGCCCCTTAGGAAGCCCTGACACTCATCAGAGATCGAATTACTGGATATTAGCATCCATCTTTTTTCCGTTTTTACTGGGGCCTCGTCTCGGTCCATTTAACCTTTAAAACGCTACTCGCGTGACGGATTTAGCCGAAAACATATGAGAGAGACATCTAAATCCATATGCGTAATAACAATGGAATTATGATAATCACAAATCTTCAGTCGATGAAGGACGTGATAGAGCAGTTCTATTCAGTCACTGATACCTACCATGGTGAGATGAGGACATAAATCGAAACAGGAAATTATTTTCATGATGTAAGTGAATCGGTTTGATTTGCAAGAGTTTTGCTTCACTAAGCCACGTTGGGATCAACTAAGAAACCTCACGCCACACTCGAAACTAATCACATGCAAAATCTTAGCCAATCGTTACTTGAATCAGACAAGGGTTACAATTATTTCCTTTCCAAACAATTACCACCCAGATAAGATGTCCACGCCTTAGTATGTAGAAAGAATCTATGGTCTTTTTGAATGTTATAAAAATTCTGAAAAGCCGATCAAATGAAAGTTATCTCATTCTGTAATAATTATACCCAAGGTCCGTATTAGCTGTTCATTGAAGCTCAGAAAACTGATCAGCAATCCAACGAAGAGAATAAGAATATCAACAGTTTCCATGGAAAAAACTCTTGGTAGTGTTACAGCCCCCCACTTCAGGCATCGAAAATATGTATTTCTTTCAATTTTTATGGCATTTCCAAACGCAAGTCCCCCCACTTTTCTATCTGCCCCACAATAACATTGTGACATTTTATCATTGATATTTTATAGGATCATAATATTTTAGTTCACAACTGTAACATTTCTTTGTTTTTCAAGGCTATTTGCACTAGCCACATGCAGTCTTAGACTGCGTATTTTTTGTCAATGACGCAGTTCAGTGGTGCAGTCCTAGCGTGTTTAACAAGTCGTTTCATGGTTCTTTTTTTAGACTTGTTCGAGGTAAGAAACGAAGCCTGGACAATCCTCACAGAAACATTTCGAATGGAGAGTTACTCAGCAAGTTTCTGCAACTTGGCACTATGGAAAAACTTAAAGTTACGAAGAAAATTGGCACCACTCCAGCCCAGTTACGTTGAGGGTGTCCGGTATTTTTGTCCGAGATTCTTTTCGTTCAAGTCTTTTCGTCCAAAAGTATTTTCATCTAAGTCTGTTTTTTTACTTGTGAAGTCTTTTCTCGAACCAAATAAATAACTTTTAGAAGGCTAGATGAGGCTATAGAAAGAACTGGTTGCGAGCCGCCGCCATTTTGGTACCGATACCTTTAGTCACCAATCTTCGCTTACGAATTCAACGTCATGAATTTTACGATAAATACACAGAGAATGAATAAAGTTGTAACGCAATATACTTTATCAAATAGTGGCAAAAGTAAAGACTTGCTTGCCGTTTAATTATTTCACGCGAAAGAAATGGGAATATTAGGCTTGTTGTTAAGCGTCTATTGAGCGTAAAAGAGCAACAAAGTGTAACATCAGAACGTGAATGGCTCGCAACAAGTTCTTTCTATAGCCTTATCTACCCTTCTAAAAGTTATTTATTTGCTTCGAGAAAAGACTTAACAAGTAAACGAACAGACTTAGTGAAAATACTTTTGGACGAAAAGACTTCTGGACGAAAAGACCGTAATTTACGTTAAGCATCACCTATAAAATCGAGAGTGAAACAAAGATATCGCACATACGCGAGGTTTGACGTAAAACAAGTAAACAAAAGACTGTTTCAGTTAAAAAGTCGTCACAAAAGTCAAGCCTTGAGGACGTTAACAAATAAAAGGTTGGTTTGTTCATTGTGGCCAATTTGTTGTTCTGCTCATCGTATTTTTCCCTCGCTTTTTACTGCGTATTATTAGACAATTCGGGCAATCAGAGGGCCAATAACTAAAATCAACTAATCAAAATGTTCTATTGCCGGTCAATATTCTCTTAGTATTGGACCGGGCTCTGTACGGAATGGTCCCGAATGATACCGCACTCGTGTCCCTTTGAACTTCAGTCGTATTAACCAAACTTGCTCGGGACCGTACTGGAAGAATATCGGCCCTCTGTCTTTTATGTACGAACCTCGCTGCGCTCGGTCCGTACTGTCAAGACCTCGGGTCGATATTCTCCAAGTACGGCCCTCGCACTTGGTTAATAAGATATATATACTACCGCGTAGTTAGCGCGTTCTGTAGCCCTACTGTGGTTAAATAGTGAAATACTGTAGTGATGCCAGATACTATAAATTTGTCTCTGGGGCGTATGTGGAAATAACCTCATGGAAAATGTGCGCGGACATCATCATCCTTGCAGAATAGCCTTAGTGTTGTTCAAGGCTGGCCACTAAGCTTCAAAGCGAAGACGGCTTTAACTCACTGACATTTTTAGTGCGAACGGAGATTATGAGCTGGCTTACGTAATCAATCACCTCAACCACTGGAATCTAATATCTCTGGTTTATTGAGTAGTAATTTTTTACTTGTTTTAAAATAAAGTGTTCAAATAAGCAATAAAAACCAAATGTTTCTCTGCGTGTGCAACAGCAGTGGGATGACGTTTCCTCCGGTTCGTTCATACATTGCAGGTGAAATGTCTTCGTTGGCGTTGATGATTGGATGAACGATTTTTTTTTTTACTGTGAAATTTTATCGTTCGTACTCCTATCGGTTACTTGTGTACTCAGTAGAGAATAATTCTCCGTACCTTTGAAATAGAATGGTCACTTGAAGCGTTAATGCAAATCGCACATGAGCGCAAAGATATGACGGTCTCAGTGTAACATCTCCTTTTGTAACTTGCAGATTCTTGATGATTTGATGGATGTTGAAAGATCATGTTCACATTTCTGAGGGCAACTGCTGACAGGTGCTGAAATGCTACTGAAAGATCATGGTTGCATCAAGAACTTAACTGAGTAACTGTTCGTGTGCGGACAAGTGTACCAGATGACATAGTGTTACTACATTTTTTTTTATTGTTTAGACCTCGAAGAAGTTAGAGAACTTTACTTATCAGGGAGTGACAGAATGAAAAATGAACCGCTGTCATCTAGATTGCCATCCTCTTACACTTCTCTTACGAGTCTTTAGTGTGTTAAATGTCGAAATAAATTAAATATATTTTTTAAGTTTCCAGACCCGCCACCTAAATAGAATGCTCCACTAGTTTTGTCGCTGATGTGAATTATTATGTGTGAAACCATCCATTGTGTCTCTTGGCTTGATTATGAGTTATTTGTTTCAAATGGTTCTGCTAGCAACATTTCGCAAAAACCTGTTGATATTGGTTTCAAATTTTGTGATGAGCACGTGTAATTTGTTTAATCGAAGCATTCCCGTCAAGTAACCACTTTTCACTGATTTGATCGGGACGTTAATGACTCGCCAGTTTCGGTTTCACAACAATTAACGTGCCTCACTGTCATTAAATCGCTCGCAAAATCTCTTTGAACTGTCAATAAAGGCGTCAGTGACCGGTGGAGTAGAAACACAACCTTTATTCCGAGCATAATTTATGACTCGAATATGGTTAGCCAACGTCATACGAGTTTACAACTAAGTCTCTAGAACCCACTGCAAGACTATATGTTGAATGACGAATATAGCAAGAGCGTTCTGGTACAAACCCTAAGGGGCCTGTTAGAGAGTTATCCATCATTTATCACTGTCATTATCTCAAGGGATTACCTAGCTGTGAGTTAATCAGACTAATTGACTTAACTTCCTTGAGGCTAGATTAAGCAGTCCAAGATTTGGGCGACTGAAAGAAGTCCATTAAAATCTGGAGGTTTTTTTCGATCTCGCTTCATAAGCAAAAATGATCTAGTTGGTTTTTCCACTAAAATAGTCAGAGTTTTAAGGCAGAAAGACCGCATCAAAGCTGCACAAATATGTTTTTAGCGAGTTGACCAATTGGTTGCGCGCGATAGAACATTTTTGAGGCATGCTTACAAATAGACAAAACCATCATAATGAAAGGAAATATCCAAAAATAGCCAGCGTACACAAACTTGGTCTCAGAAATATTTACCAGTTTCAGGTTATGTTTTAGGCCAAAAGGAACCCGAGGTATTATATTTTGGGGAGAGAAATCGCTAACAGTCATTTGAAAGAATAATAGGGCTAAGTTTCAAAAGAAACTATGGTGTTGCGTCAGTGTGGATAACAAGATAATTTGTTTTTATCGGCTCAGTTGAAATTGTTAATTGGCCACCGTAAAGAGTATAAAAGCTGACGTTTCAAGCGTTAGCCCTTCGTCAGAGCGAATGACGAACACAAGAATAAGCAAAAGAGCCTTTCCGACCGGCTAGCCGAGGCGAGGTTGGATGGGCCCATCTTGCCCGCCTGGAATCGCCCGCCTTGATCCTACACAAGGGAAAGGTTGCGTAGAGCGGAATTACAAAGTTCATCATTTTGTTAGTGATGACACCGATGGCGTCGCAGAAAAACGAAGAACAAATAGAACATGAAACAACTCTCATGGGTTTATTGCGCTACAAACTTTCGGCTCTCGAAATAAACTTTGATAAAAGTCATCCTTGATTCTTATCATACCATACATTTCTTCCATGTAATAAATTCTTTATTGACGAGGCCTGTTCGGTCAAGATAGCCAGATATTAGCTTCTTTCCTGTTTGCGTTTAACTCGGCCAATATCCAGCTATCATAACCTCACGGTTAGTCGTTAACGCATGGCTATTTTGCGTTGTGAGCGTAACGCAGAAGTCAACTGACTCCAAGGCTCAGTCTGTAGTCCCTACTTTTCGAGGACCTCACTCCAAGAGCTCCACGCGGCGCGTTATCATCATTTTTTTTCCAATTATTTTTATTTTACTCGCATAATGGACTTCGGCGAAAAGGAGAGACTGCTTTTAGTTCTAGTCAGTGGCTGACACCTAACCTGATCGTGATGAGATGAGGGCATTGATCAAAACAGGGTAGTGTAATTTACATTAGGTTTGCTTACACCGTGTTTACACTCAAGCGTTTACCAAGGTAAACGTTAACTGACTAAACCTTGGTACATTTGTACAGTGTTTATACTGGCTCAAATAAGTGAGGTAAATCTGTCATTAATCACAATCTAATCAAATTGGCGGCAAATTCTAAATCCAGGCAGAAAATGCTCGCGTTTATAAGAGAAGTTGTGGCTCTTGTAGTCCTCGCGTTTTATTTTCTTGTTCTTGGTCAGCAAACCAAGGAACTTTAGAATATCAAGACGTACGTTTTTTGCCATAACTTCTTCGTAGACCGAAATCAAACATGAAAACCTGGTCTCGAAAACGTGATCGAATGAGACTGGCGCAATCCCGACACCGCAGGATGTGATATTCTATGCGACCGCAAGCGGATGTATCTATCAGCCAAACCTTGGTTACCGACCTTAACCATGCCTGCCCGCAGGGTAAACCGGACTTTTACCTTACTTAACTTTCTATTCTCTTGAGCGGTGTTTACCAGGGTATCAGTTGGCGTTTAAACACGAGAAATATTTACCTTGGTAAGTTAACTCCAATACCTCGGTAGCACGCTCAAGTCTAAACACGGCCTTAACTGAGCCGCTTTGAGATTGGCTATGAAACCTCACGCTACTCGAATCAGCCAAGGGTTGCAATTTCCTTTCTAAACAATTACCCCTCAGATAGAATGTCCACACCTTAGTAGCTCACAAATCAGTAATAGCATGTACAAATAATCCATTGTCTCTTTGACAGTTAAAAGTTTCCGAAAAGCCAATCAAATGAAAGTTCTATCATTCTGTGATAAATATACTAAGGTCGTACGGGCTGTTCATTCGAGCTCAAAAACTGATCAGCATTCCTACGAAGAGAATAAGAAAACAGTTTCAATGGAAAAGGTCTTGGAATTTTTAGCGCCAAAGACTTTCGGAAAACTCCATTATGTGGCAGTGGTTTTTTGGATACTTATCGGTGGAGCCTTCCTCATCGTATTCCTTGAAATGGAAAACAGCGAGTCTAGGTTGGATTTCCGCTGTGGCAGAGAGAAGAGCGAAAATATCGACCTCGTTCGGGGAAGATGTTTTGACGAATACGAAAAGCAACACAACAAATTAGGTTTACCTATCTACGGCTTCGTACTCATTAATTTCGTCCTTATTCTAGTTGTTTGTGCCAGTTACTCCCAATTAGTGAGACATACAGTCGATAAACTGCCTCGAAGAAACCGGCAGAACGCTGATCCAGAGAGACAGCCGCTTGACCAAGAGAACCCATCACCGACTGGATACAAGCTATACATCGCTTATTGTTTTCAATTATCCACGAGAATTCTTTTAGGAGTTCTTTTCACCATCCTACAAACCCAATTGATTTATCCTCTGAAGTTTTCTTCTAATTTTAACTGTTATTTAACCGGTGGAACCAATCAGCCAAAGAGTTCATTGGACGCCCCATCAAACTTTACTTTACACGAATGTCACGATCAACGAGCGGCAAAGAAAAGATTCTGGATGGACGCTCTCCTTTGGGTGAATATAATTTTTGTCGCTGGTATTGTGATTGAAACAGGCTACCTTTTGTCACGGGCATGCATAGAAAGGGATTTCATGCAAAATTCAAAGTTTCGAAGAACTCATCTAAATCCTCCCCAGGATGAGTCGCCAGAATCAGTCGGAAGGAACGGACAAGAAAATGTTCCTCTAGCGGAAAGCCAGCCTCAACAGCTCAACCAAGGATCAAAGTTTCAACTGTTCATTGCAGAAACAAAGAAAATAATCATAAAACACACACGTCAACTGTTTGAACTCCAACCACTTTATTCAGGTAATCCAGGCGAAGGAACAGCAGTTAAATACTTAACTCTAGATCAGATTTACACAAATCTCGTGGTTATTCCCAACAGAGATACGTATAACTTTACTGGAAACCGAGAGGAGCAACTCAAAGTGTATCCAAGGTCGCGCAAGGACACTTCAAACCCAAAAAGCCCAGAAGACCTCCTAAATAAAGAAAGTAAGAAAGTTTTAATCGTCGGTCGACCCGGAATCGGTAAGACTTTCTATTGTACCAAACTTCTCAGAGACTGGGCATCTGGTGCCACAATCAATTTTGATGCTGCTTTCTTCGTCAAATTCAGAGGTTTCAATTCGGCCGAGGACCTAAGCCTCAGAGAACTTCTGATTCAGTCAGAATATCACCCCACAAATCACCTGGATGACGAGTTCTGGAAACGCCTCCTAACGAACCCTGAAGGTGTTCTTATTGTTTTTGACGGAATTGATGAATTCAAACAGAACGAAAAGATGGCCGTGCCGCCCACTCGTCCCAGAAGCATTGAAGAGAAGATGCCACTTCAAACTCTTTATCAGTGGCTTGTTAAAGGGGAACTTCTTGAAAATGCTTCAGTGTTAACCACTACAAGACCTACGGCTGTGTCAAGTATCAAGCACCTTCCTTTCGACAAAACCTTCGAGGTTTTGGGCTTTTCGTCAGAACAAATTGAAGAATATGCCTACAAATTTGCTGGAGATGACAAGGAAGCAGGCGAAACATTATGGCGACACATCAGCAGCAACATGAATTTGCTTTCGCTCTGCTATGTCCCGGTAAACAGCTTCATCATGTGCTCAAGTCTGTTAAAAATACTGCAGTTCGACGATTCCGCTCGCGTTACCCTCCCTTCCAAATTAACAAGCATTTACAAGATTGCAGTGAAAGTGTTTTATTATAAACACACGAGAGAATTCCCCGAGAAATATTTGACTGGCGAACAATTTGAATCAAACGATTTGCCCGATGAAGTGCTGGACAATTTCAAGAAACTGGAAAGAGTGGCGTTTGATGGAATCAAAGAAGGAAAACTAATTCTTGGAGGAAAGGAAGTACAGGGAATTGAAGACAGCGCTTTATTTCATCGCTTGCCCGACCGACCGCTTAAAGACGAACCACTTGAACGCGAGAAACAATTCTGTTTCATTCACCTCACAATGCAGGAGTTTTTTGCCGCAAAGTATTTGATAAACAACATGAGTGAAACGGAATTAAGGAACTTTGTTTCCGAAAACATTAAAAACGGCAAGTGGCAGCTTGTGTTTCAATTCCTGGCAGGATTAATGAATGATGAAGAAAACTTACCGAGTGATATATTTACTGACCTTCTTCCTGTGAAAACTGAAAAGAAACAAAGCGCAGGCTACGACGAAGACTGGCCAGAAAATGAAGACGAAACGAAAGTGACCTGCTGGCCGACTGGCGACGAACAAGAATTAGCAGTGACACTGTTAAAATGCATAAACGAAACCAGTAAAATGACCACAGTAGTGCAGAGTAAACTACAACAAAGTAACTTTAATTGTGTAAATTTTATTGATTGTCACCTCACAGCTGTTGATTGTTCCTCGTTAGTAAATGTAATGGCGAATGTGCGAGGAATTTCACATATAGATTTGAGTTACAATAACACGGGGCCATTAGGAGGCTTTGAGATTTGTAAATTGTTAAAATGTAGGAATTCTCAACTGAGCTGGTTAAACCTCGAAGAAAATCAATTGAAAGAGGAAGGAGCAAAGTATTTAGCTGACGCCATCACAAACAACAACTGTCAGCTACGCTCGTTAAACCTCAAATACAATAGCATCACAGCCACAGGAGCACAGCACTTAGCTAAAGCCATCACAAACAACAACTGTCAGCTACACACGTTAAAACTCGGGGGCAATGACATCACAGACACAGGAGTACAGCACTTGGCTAATGCCATTACAAACAACAACTGTCAGCTACGCACGTTAAACCTCAGAGAAAATAACATCACAGACACAGGAGCACAGCACTTGGCTGACACCATTACAAACAACAACTGTCAGCTACACACGTTAAAACTCGGGGGCAATGATATCACAGACACAGGAGTACAGCACTTGGCTAATGCCATTACAAACAACAACTGTCAGCTACGTAAGTTAAGCCTCTCAAGCAATAACATCTCAGACACAGGAGTACAGCACTTGGCTGACGCTATTACAAACAACAACTGTCAGCTACACACGTTAATCCTCTACAACAATAACATCACAGCAGCAGGTGAACAATTAGCATTAAATTTAGCGAGCAATAGTCAGTCAAAGTGTCAGCTCTATTTTTAAGCCTCAGCAATTCCAATTGTAAATTGTAAAAAAATTATGTCAGCCACTTACTATTCAAATAATTTTGAGGTAACCAGCTCAGTGACAAATTACGGCACAACAACTCAAAGCATAAATGGAAGCAAATTATGTAAGCTGAGAAACGCTGGCATCAGCAAGAACAGGATCGAAATGAAAAAAAAAAAGAACCAATGAACATGTTTATTGACAGCAAAGGATGTCAATCTTGTTTTTTTTTAGAAATGAACCAATAACATTAAAGTAAAAACACAAAGCTTACGGCAGGGAGAACAGACAAGTCTCGGACCTTTCATGACTGGTTGGTTTCGATCCTAAATTCATTGCATGCTCGTGATGTTTTTATCTTTTCTGTTTGTTGCGGAGTACTTTTCTGTTTAAGGTATTAATGTTCTTTTGAAAATTATAAGCGGATCAGATGAGTTAATACGGTAGAGATTACATTGTACAATACCAAGATTTTCTTTTCACCTTTTTTTTTTTGATTGAAGCGAACCGGTTGAAGTTGTTTCACTCGTGTTGCCAAAACTAAGAAAAAATATATAACCAGATTGTAAATCAGTATTTCGCATTGAAAGACAAAAGGCTTTTTTTTTGTAGGATAGTGGTAGTAGTAATTGCAACAGTTTTTTGGAGGTTTCTACTTTTGTTGTCAATATTGTCATTTTTTTACGCATTTATAGTGTGTCACTTGTATGATATAATGAAATAACAATTAGCTTTACTGCAAAATCAGAGGATGATGCATCAGACTTTATCAGAGCTAAAGTTTAACCTGCCAGTCCTTGTAAATAGAACCAGTCCCACATATATTATTGTTGAATAAATATTGTAAAGTGAGTTAAACTTTGTGTTGTGGTATATTTAGCCCCGATATTTAGACACAGCTTGGAAGCTATGGGAGATGGGTATGGTCTTTTCAAAATCAATCAAATTTATCAATTTACCAGAGAAACTGTCTAAAGGTGAGGGTATGAAGCCCCTCTTAAAAAAACCATTTCTCTATTTTAAAACGAAAATCCCTTCAGTAGGTTCCTGGCCACTTTAAGAAAACCTATTTACATTTTTTAAAGCAAGGTTTATGAGACCAATTGACCTCAGCACACACAAATTAAATAACAGAAAAATCAAAGAAAAGAGATGAGTCCCTAAGACAAAAAAATGGGAAGTGGAGGTAGCGGGGCCTCACAAAGATTTCCACTTATTGCGGCTTTGGAACTACATATTCCTCGAGATTTCTTCTTAAAAAAAATCAGGCCTGTACGGGACTCGAACCAATGAATCAACTTAACGGCCTGCTCCCAGTTGGCTCGTTAGCTCAATTGGTAGAGCGCTGCACTAGTATCGCAGAGGTTAGTGGTTCGATTCCCGTACAGGCCTGATTTTTTTCAGGTCTGATTTTCGCTATTGCTTAAATAGCGCTATCTACTGCGAGGATCGTGCATCATACGTATTTATGAGTCGTATTACTTGAATTTCATTTCTGCGATATCAAGACATCGTTTAAAAGATCTTGCCACAGCAGGTCTACAGTCAAATAGTGTCACTCAAATCACTAAGGTACTTGGAGCTGCAATTCGCAATTTGTTGAAATTGCTTCCTAGGTTCTAGAAATGCTCAGTATTGTCACTTTTTTAGTCAGACATACACAAGCTTAAAAACTGGCAGAAGTTTAGCAAACCTGCCCTGAATTACATGTTTCAAGGCTTTTGAGCAGTGTCCATCTGGGAGAAACAGAAAGAGTGATTAAAATTGACTAGGATAGTGTAATCTGAAGCCAAATTTTTAGGTAATGGAAATCAGAAAGGAGACCTGCAAAAGGTTTTCAAAAGTTAAGGTTTTCAAAAGTTAATGATTTTTGTGAGTTTGAAAGGGAACAAACCTCAATTGGATTAGTCTTTGTCTATTACTTCTTAATGGAGAGAATAAGTACAGATATCAGATTACTGATAAATTGTGAAATCTTGTTTACATTTCGTTTTTTTTTTTTTCTTTGATAGGTGTTTGATCAGTACTTAAATTTAACTTTTTTGGAAGATGAAATGTTTACAGTGAGAAATCAAGACAGAGATTCAATATCATACTATGGTAAGAACATTCTAGTTGAAAGTCTGCCAGTGGTGTCTAAACAACTTACAACTTGTTTATAGAAAGATGGTGGAAAGGTACAGATAATGATCAGGATTTTTGTTTTCCCTTTGATATCTAAGAGTGACGAACACCTGATTTCTCCTACATTAAGGTCAAAAGAACAATTGAAATGATCATCAACTGGAGAATTTTTTGATTGTTTAACAAATTCTCGTTCTCAGCACCTTAGAAAATGTATGGAGAAGAGTATTGAGAACATTCATACTGATGTTAAGATGTAAAGAGTTAACTAAAAAAGTGTCTTTATTTTCCATCACTTAACAGACCAGATGCCAAAGATACAGACATTGAAATGCTAAGAGATGTTTTAGTGGACAGGCTCTTTAGTGTACTGGTGTCTTTAGGTAAGTTGATTTTCATAAAGAGAAGAAAGTGTTCTTACTTTAAAACCTTCATGATCTCTATTGAGTTTCAAATTGAAATGTTATGGAATATGCTCATCACATTCTGTGGGAAAGGCATAAAAGTTTCTGTAGTTGTCTTTATGCAGGAAAGGACAATATACATTTAGTTTCTTTATTTCTTCAGGGACTATCCCAATAATTAGATGTGCAAAGGGCAATGCTGCTGAAATTGTAGCAGAGGTAATCAGTAGCTTGATATTATTTTTCTTTTCATTTGCCTTCTCAAACAAAACAAATAGTTTTGGAAATCCTTGGTTTTTCACTCCCCTCTCAAAAAGCTACTCCTCCAACTGGCCATAACTTCAAACAAGCATCCCCACTCCACCCCCCCTCCTTGAATTAGTGCCTTCTCTCGTTCCCCTGTTTTCAAGGAGGTGCACAGGGATTTTGAGTAGTGGTCTTCTTTAATCATTTTCATTTGGCCTTGCAAATTAATACTGTTCTCATCCAGTTTTCATTCAGTTGGAAAGTTCATGACAAGTGCCAATTGTACTGCTTTTAAAACTGAAGGGCCCAATCATTTAACCAAAGTTTAGCTGTTGTTTGACAAAACTGCGTCCTTTGTTATTTTCAAAATAAAGTAAACACTTTAGTCACTTATGGGACTTATTTTACAAAGGTATGACTCTTTTATAGGGGCTGGATAAAAAGTTGAGAGAAAACCTAAGAGATTCTAGAAAGTCTGTTTACAGCAGATATTCCATCTGACCAGTTCAGGTTTGTGAAGATGTGCACAGCATCAATGGTATGCTTTTAAAAGTTGTGACACCTTTGGCCACAGGCCTTGCAACAAATCATGTGAACTCCTGGTTTGAATTCTTACAAGGATCACTGTAGGATTGATTAAATGAGTTGCAGTGACTTGATTTTGTAAGCAGCACTCACAAAGCAGTTTTTTTTTTATAAGGCCAATCTGTGGTGGTCAAGACTAACATAGCTTTGCAACATCAGTTTTCAGCGACCAGTGCTAGTAATTTTGGATCATAACATGGATCTGTGTACCCCTTCACATCACACGTGGACATACCGAGCTCTTGTGCATGATGTCCTTGTAAGTGAGAGAGAAAGCTTTTTTTATAGAGGGTAGCACTAAATAGCTAGAAGCCCTCAGAAGACCCACCCATCCCACCCTAGGGGAGGACAAGCATCACACAGTAATCTCATGCGTGGGAAATTAACGTCTCCCACCCCTAACCCTGCAGGAGACAGGGCCAACGGTTTATTTGTCATTATCCTAGAAGACAAGACTATCTATTCATTTCTTGATATTATAGAAAGGTTGCAAATTCTCCCCAGTTATTTTAAGACCATGAGTGTTGGTCCAGCCGGGGCTTGAACCCTCAACCTCCTGCACAACAGTCTGGTGCTCTACCGATTGAGCTAACTAGGAGGTGGTTACAATATTATTCAGCTTTGAACTCTCCTTTTACGCCCAAGAGTGACTAGAAGCTAATTTCTTCTTACAATATCACTCCTGAATCACACATTACTCTAACAGTAACAGTAATAATGGAAGTGGTCACCAACTAAAGAAGCTTGTTATTATTAAACAAATTCTCCTTGTCAGCACCTTAGGAAATGTGTAGAGAACAGTAGGGAGAATATGCATACTGATGTTTGGGTGCAAAGTGTTAATGCCATCATTTGTAATAATAAATAATAGGTGAGCTATGATGTCATGAGTAGCTTGTTTATTTTATAATTTCTCCAGGATTTACATCTGAACAGAGTTGTTGTCAAAGAGTCAGCAACGTCAAACACCCCAGAACCTGTAGATCCTTACCACAGACATCCCAAACAAATGAAAGTTAAGTCATATGACCTCAGTGCCACAGATAAGTTCTGGGGTTTGTACAAAGAAAGGTGAGTCAGACACGTGCCATCTATGTATCATTTTTTTAACCCTCTAACTTCCAGACATGATTAAGATCTAACTTCTGCCTTTAATATCCATATACTCGTACACTATCCTGGAAAAAGCTAATGAGAAATACATTAAGTTATCAGGTTGAAGTTGTTATCTTAATCTAACACCAAATTGTTGTAACAAATTTCCAAGGAAATGTCCAACAGCTAAATGGGAGAATTACCAATCAGATGTTGGGGGTTATAGCTGAGGGTTTTAAAAAACCTTTCTTATTTCCCCTTTACTACTTTCAGGTGCTTTTTGTTGAATCAGGTGAATATTTTAGTTGTGAAATGAGGACCAAAGAATTTCAAGCATTATTGTCCACAATTGAAATTAAAGCAGCTTATCAGTAAGTTTTTTTTCCAGCAAGCAGGCCATGTTTTAAATGATGCGGTTATTTTTTTTTCTTTCGATTTGTGAGCCCTTGTTCAAGTAAATTTCAAACATTCGATGCCATAACCTCAATTTATGCTAATTTATGTTCTTCTCTTTGGGTGTGTTTTTGAAGTCCTTTCCTACGCTGGCCCAAAAGTGTCACGGCAATTTCAACTTGGCCACGGCAGTTTCAATTTGGCCACGGCAATTTCAACTTAGCCACGGCAATTTCAATTTGGCCGCGGCAAATTTGAATTTGGTCACGGCAATTTCAATTTCAATTTACTCACTGCAATTTCAGTTTGCTCACGGCAGTTTCAATTTACTCGCGGCAATTTCAATTTGCGCACGGCAGTTTCAATTTCTATTACTTGAGCAATAAGCCCCAAGTGCTTTGTAGGTTATTTCCCAGAAGACAGCACTTCAAGTAAGCAGGCAAAGCCATTTTTCCTAGGTAGGAAAGTTTTGTGATCGAATGCTGGAAGATGTTTTTCGGAAATTGTGGCGCTGCAGTCTTATTGTTATGTTGTAGTGTTTTTGTACCGTGTAAAGAATTTCCTGATACTCATAACCCTTGAAAAACAAGGATTCTAAAGTAACTCTTTGGTTTACCGCCATGCGTTTTACGGGCAAGTTCTACTGGGATTTCTTAGTAATTCCGCTGACATGTGGTCATATGTAAATTGAAACTGCCGTGAGCAAATTGAAATTGCCGTGAGTAAATTGAAACTGCCGTGAGCAAATTGAAATTGCCGTGAGTATAAATTGAAACTGCCGTGAGCAAATTGAAATTGCCGTGAGTATAAACTGAAACTGCCGTGAGCAAATTGAAATTGCCGTGAGTAAATTGAAACTGCAGTGAGCAAATTGAAATTGCCGTGAGTATAAATTGAAAGTGCCGTGATCAAATTAAAATTGCCGTGAGTAAATTGAAACTTGCGTGGGCAAACTGAAATTGCCGTGAGTAAATTCAAGTTGAAATTGCCGTGGCCAAATTGAAATTGCCGTGGCCAAGTTGAAATTGCCGTGGCCAAGTTGAAGTTGCCGTGGTCAAGTTGAAATTGCCGTGGCCAAGTTGAAATTGCCGTGGCCAAGTTGAAATTGCCTTGGCCAAGTTGAAATTGCCGTGGCCGAGTTGAAATTGCTGTGGCCAAATTGAAATTGCCATGACACTTTTGGGTTCTGTCCTGGTGTACCGGTTCACAAGGGAATTACCATTGTTCTTTCTTTGTTTAGGAGTTATTGGTTAGCTATTGTGTATTGTTTGGTCTTTTGTATTGGCTCTTGTGAACCGGTGCACGAGGACAGAACCCACTTTTGGGCCACCGTACTTTCCCGACAGTGGCAGAGTCAATTCAGAAAGAACTTGATGAATACAGAGCTTCTGAAGAGGAAGTCAAGAGACTAAAAAATGTCATGGTAGGACATAGAGTTTGTATATCAAAAGATAATTTGTGCTTCTATGAGACTGTACTTGAGAGGTAATGTTAGGTAGAGTCAGCAAAAGAGCCAAATAGCTCATCTGTCAGGAGCTCATCATGGTTTCCATAGCATGAAGTGACCAAGGAGTATTGCTACTTCCCCCCTGTTTGGGAAGATAACCCACCACACCAGTTCTTTTTCTTTTCATAGAGATTTCCCCTTGATGCCAAGTATCCAAAATATTTTTGATTGACTAGTATCAATTTTCTTGAGAGAAAAAGAGCAGAGTGTTAACATGAAAGGTATTTCTTTTCCACAGCAAGCTGCAGGTTCAGAATTATTGAATCAAAGCTATTTTCACTGAGACCAATCATAAGTTGACCCTCTAACTGTCATTAGTGAACAAGACTGAATTTCTTCATGCAATTTCAATACAATATCAACCCAACGAGCCATGAGAATGAAGAAAAATGTCATTTAAGGGAATGTTATTTGATCCAATGCCAAATTCTCTGAGCTAACATCATAAGAATTTTATGGAAGACAGTCAGGAGAATTACCCCTTTAACTCTCAAGCTACTACACATTTCCTTGTAAATTGGTAACAAGAATTTGGTGTTAGATCAAGATAACAACTTCTACCTGATAAGTTTGAGTATTGTCATTACCTGTTTGCTGGATAATGTATGGATTTTATAGGGAGAATATACAGGTTCATCACTTCTGTTAGTTAAAGGGTTACTGATGAGATCAAGAGAGCAAAAGGGTAAAAACAGTCATCTCATGAAAAGAGACACCTCTGTCCTGAGCAGGGCTTCTACCAATATTCACTGAATTTCTGCACAAAACCTCATTCAAACCCATCCACGAAAATTCTCAGTTTTTTTAAAAAAGGGAAGTGGTGCCAGAAATTATTTTGGTTTTGTAAAGGGCAAAATTTTATTTTGCAAGCGTGTGTATTATACACAATTTTTTTCCAAGAATCGACAACCTAACAATTGTATGAAGACAGAAGGCAAAAATTCAGTGAATGTTTCGATAGAGTTTCATCGAAAAATCTGTAGTACTTGCAATCATAAATTTGAAAACAAGGAAAAATCAGCACTGAGTCTGTTTTGGTACATGTAAGTAACTTTGCAATTTCAATACAGTCATAAATAATAATGGGAATTTATCCCCAAAATAACTTGTCTGAAAGTACATTTAAAAAATGACACCAAATTACATTTACAACTGAGTTGAAAAGTTTCCTTGTGCAATAAGATCACTACTTTCCAGAATTTCCTTTGGAGAAATGACTGGAGGTGGCAGATTTTTTACCTCCGTTATCTTTCTCCTGACTAACATTGGCCTGTTTGTACTTGAATTCTAAAGAATCGTGCATTTCTACCATTTTATGAGTGATTTAAGTGTGGTAATTGTAACAGCAGCCTTTTAAGCAATAACATTAGCCACAATTGTGGCTAAATCCCCTCTTCTAACTATGCTGCCACTGACAAGTTTTCTGATGAGGATTCAAACTTCAAAAACTGCTGCTCTAGTTGCTGGACAGCTTGTTGGATTTCATTTTCATGATATCTTGTTCTTTCCTAAGTAGAAAAGAGAACAATGTCAGTGTCAAGTAACAATGACTGATGAAGGAAAAGCTATTAACACATACAGTCAAATCTGTATCAAGCAGTTACGCATGGGGAAAGGCAGGGTGACGGCTTCCTACAGATTTCACAGAATATGAGTCCAATGCAATTAATAACACAATTTTTGCCATAATTGATCTCTTA
Source organism: Stylophora pistillata (assembly GCF_964205215.1). NCBI lineage: Eukaryota > Metazoa > Cnidaria > Anthozoa > Scleractinia > Pocilloporidae > Stylophora > Stylophora pistillata. The sequence goes on along the minus strand of NC_142524.1, from coordinate 10,172,756 downwards.
ATTTAAAGGTTATTCAAAAGGTTGCTCAAAAATGCATTGACTCTTTGTGAATAAACAGCATCAAAATATGGTGGGGTAGCGTAAAACAAAAACAAAAACAAAACAAAAAAACAAGAAAGCAAAATTACTGCAGACTGCTATTCATCAGTTGGACCTCTGGGTCATAACCATAACAATTGACATGTTTTATGTCCTGCATACTATTTATCCTGACAGTTCTTGGAAGAGAGAGAGTTTTCAATGTCTTGAGAACACTGATTTGAACTCAAAGTACTAAAATTTGTATGAGGAGATAAACGTGGAATAAATTTTACCTGAGAAATTATTCTTAGTATTATTTTAGAGGTTCCACTTTAATTGACTATTCTATCCAGGTAGACAACAATAAAAACAGGCCATTGGCACTTAGTCAAGGATGACCATGACCACTTTAATTACAGAGGTGAAAATTACAGTTACTGTAATTAAAGAGAGAGAAACTTGGGATTTTTACAACTGACTGCTTTACTACTGAGTGATTAGGTGATATGGTGCCGCTTAGTACAGTTTCAACTATTATGCTTATAACCCATTTCAAAACAAAATACCTAGTTGTGCTTACAATGTTTTGTTGTGCTGCACTCATAACTCAACTGAAGAGTAACATTTCAGGAAATAATGGAGATAACTGTGTCTTCTTTAGATAGCTTTAGAGTTGACAAACAATTTTTACTCTAGTCACTGGCTAGTCAGGTAGGCCAAGTCTAGGTTTCAGTTTATTATCTATTTAGCTATCGACAATGTTGAAAGTGTGTAAGTCTGCATTACTGGACGGTCAGCAGTATTCCTCTACAAGCATGAAAGCGTCCAACCAACATGGATACCATATTGGAATCTTTCAAGATGACAATTAAATGTGTTAACAGAATCAACAAGCCATGGACTTGTGTCAGTGACAGTAAGGATTTTAGTTTCTTATTTGTTGTATTGTTTTTCTTAATGATGTTTCATCCTAATAAAGAGTCACAGTGATTAGAGGAATGCAGGTCTTGTTATGCTAAATTTTGTACTCATCACTATGTTGATCACAAGCCTTGTGTTATTTAGCGTGATCAAGAACCAAGCAGAGTCCCAGCCAAACAACTTGCACATCTTTTGCACAAAAGCAGAAAAACACGAAAAAAGGTTCCCAAGTAAATTGTCATGAAAAAAATGTCCCTATGTCATCTACATTGCATTGCTTTGTCAATAAGTGTGATTTTGCCCACAAAGAAGTAAAGTACGTATGATGCAAAAGTAAAGTATTGCCTAAGTTATCATTGAAAGTTTAAGAGTAATCTAGCCTCTGGTATTGCTTTACCTAGACCAAGAAATCAACAGTCTAGAAATTTACTTTTTATATTTCATCAGAGGGCCATGAATGCCAAGCTTATTTATTATACTCCACTGTTGACCAATCTAAGTTCACAAAAAACGCTGCCTGCAGCTTATCCCAAGTTTACAACACTCTCAATCACACAATCATTCACAATAATTTTATCACAAGTAGAGATGTAGAAATAAATCCCCTGTACTCTACAAAGCACAGTTGAATAATAATGAAATATTATTGTTTTCTTCCACCCCTTATCCTATCAAATTTACAATACCATAATGAATAAATGGAATGATTTAGTTTGTTCATTTAGAGAAAGCAAACTGCTGCTTTTGTTAAGTTCTTATAAAATAAATTGTCCTGGCTTCTAAATACAATTTCTCCTTCTGCCCTGCGTAAGTTGGCTTCAAAGACTTCTCAGCATTGGAAATCCTCTCTCACATTAAAATAATGCACTTCTCAGCGACTTCGTTTTTCACAATTTTTCTGGTGAACATGCCCCAATACCCTCTCCCCTCCCCCCCACTTGATGGGTGATGCCCATGGCATCTCATTCTTCACCAGAAGCTGCTTGACTCATTGTAATCAATTTTTACAACTAATGTATCTCCAAATAGTTTCTCATCATAAAAGAGAGCCACTTATAATCATTCAACAGCAAAAAGACAAACTGCAGTGGAACACAAGTCAGAACACTGTAAACTTTCTAGAAAATTTTGCACAAAGGTTTTTAATTAATCTGTAACTCTTGTATTAAGTCTTGGTATAAAAGGGAGATTTGTGTCCACCACTGCTCTGAATGAAATGCATAAATGCGTTTACAAAGACTGAAATGAGGTCCCAGGAAAAATTTAAAAAATGTACCACATTCGAGTCCAGTATGTATATTGATTAAATCTCCAAGCAAAACAGCAGGCGTTTGAACAAGCTCTTATGTTGTAAAAGACCTTTGCTTTCTGTTTTATGAAGCATCCAACTACATGACTTTTTCAGCCATGAGATTTTGGTTGCATATTTTTTGCATCGTACCATTGTACGTTAAATTTTGTACATGTCAAAGATATTGAACAGTGTGTGAATTTGGACAGATTGGGATAATTATAGACAAAGTCAATCACGATCGATAAGAGAAAGGCTGATGTATGGCTACGGTAATGGTGTATACGGTGTTTGATAGATTCGAGATTAAGCTGACTTAATAACTCACCATACTCAATTGATTTAGGAAATTTAAATAATGTTCTAAGTTTATAAAGATGTGTACGTTCAATTTTATCAGATAAGGTGCTTGACAGCCCAACAAAAAGAGGAGAACAATAATCAAAATGAGGAGGTATATAGGCCTTATATATTCTCATAGCAGTTTTACTATCGATAAAGTTGCTTATTCTTCCAAGAGCACCAGCTTTGGCATGTATTTTACTAAAGATATTCTTAATATGAGTAGTATATGATAATTTACTGTCAATTGTCACACTAAGGAATTTGAGTTCGTCCTTTATTTCGACATTGCTATTGTCCAACAATCCGTTTACCTAAAAAATGTTATTTTGGAAAGAGTACCCACAGGCGGCTCAAACAAATCCATCTTTTTCATCCCCTCTACTCCTCATACAGTCTTTCTTTTTTTATAAGAGGAGGGCACTTGGAGTTTATTAGAAACTGCAAAACCCTTGAAAAAATCATCCAATACCGCAAAACTGCAAAAAAAGAAAGGAAAAAAAAACTCCATCAAAACCGAAAACCTATTTGTAGAACCAGTACTTTTCAGGCCTCATACTTTAATCGCATTGTTAAACTCTGGAACCTTACTTGCTCCGTCTTACCATCCACCAGCTTTGACAACCCAGGTTCGTACCAGAAATCTGTCCGCAATGTAATGCTGATATCACAACCCCACCAAATCAGCATGTGTAACCTATGTCGCATTTTTAATTTTATGCGGAATAAGACGCCAGTCAAAAGTCCTCTGACAATCACCTGAGCAAGTATTTAACAATTAATGGCTAGACAATCAATAACGGGTCCATCCTTTCATTATCATTATCATTTATTTATTTGTTTTAGCAGGTTGATTAATTTGGCAGCTGTAATAGCTCATGTGGACCTGCTGTCCTAACCCACCCTTCCCACCCCAGGGGAGGACATCCATCACACAGTAATCTCGTGTGTGGGAAATTAAGAGGCTGTCCGCCTAAGAACGGATAAGGCAAATTTCGGACTTTCACCGATTTCCCTAATTTTTACTGTATAAGTCGAGACTTCTATCCCATGAACAAATATTGCGTTTATTTTGAACCAGTCTGGTTTTTTCACTTTTGAGGTGCTATTTTTCGAGGTGACCTCAAAGGCACCCAGTTTCCCCCCCGGACCTTCATAATTTAGCTACAAAAGTCGATCGCTGCTGTAGCCGTATTTTCAATTCTAACGAGCTTTCTATTTTATATGTCTCAGATCAACCTTTTGCCATTGCGTTAACGGTAAAATAATCACACTGTATATATTTTTCACTGAGTTACAAATTTTTCAAAATACTTACCTGGAGCACTGAAATTTGTGATGCGCGAGGTACATGTGGTTGAAAGCTATTTTCTCTTATGTGGGACCTAATCTCGAGTCAAATCTATTACAGCCTATAAGCACTTACACCTAATAAGTAAATTATGGAATAGAACTTTTGGGTACTCTTCATGGCGCGCCGCAGAGAGCTTTGCGAATTTAACAAACATTTGCCATTTTGATCGAAACCAAAGATAACGCGATCCGCACATGAATCCGATTTCTAAGCCCTAACGGCCTAAAACTGCTTGAAGATAAAGTACCAACTCCTTAATGAAGTATCAAATCGATAAAAATATTTTTTGTCCGTTTTACATGGCATGGAGGAAATGTTTCAGAATAATCTTTCTCCGTAGTCATATGCAAATTAGCTGCATGCGTTCCTTGTTTTTCGACACACGCGTCCAAAATAGTTTCCGTAGCAATATTTGACCATGCAAACAATAGTTTCTATAGAAGTGGAAACGTTACTGTTGTATCCCCTTTGGACTTGAAAAACTTACTTAATGTTCAAGAGCGCTAGCCTTTGTCTTCAGTTATCAACGACGTGCCAACGGAATTTGTCGTTGAAAAAGTTGTTCATTTCACTCGTGTTTATTATTGGGGCCAATTTGCCAGATTTGACCATTTCTTCCAGCTATTTGCTAAAGTTTTCCTTTTAAGTGGTTAGCAAGTTGTTCATCATCATTTGTAGAATGACATCACAGTTGGTTTGTTAGCGCTGAACCGGCCGTGTTGCAAAAGTCAAGGGTTCGAATTACGTTCAAGCATGAATTTTCAGGTTTATTTTCGCAAATTAAAAGTTTCGTCTATAATTGCGATGAACTTCTTCTCGTTCCGCAGTTCCAATATACTGTATTCATATATTCATCATTTCAAAACGGTATTTGTTGAAGAGGTGAAATTTAAATGTTTACTTTTTCAACGTGACTGAGTCAGTGACGCCGGTCACGCAACATCTAGTTTCAGAGGTTTGTCTTGTCGTCGAACCAAACGCGAATCCCGAAGATATGCAATATGATTGAGTCATCGAGAGTAGGAGAATCCTGCCGGGAGAAATTGAAAAATAATACAAATGATCGAAACTGGCATTTTAATAAACTCCTGCAAAATTCACATATCATTAATTTCTCGAAATTAAGAAAATCACAAACCTATACCTACGCGTAAATGCTATTAACATCTCCCACGGTCAGGGTAGTATTTTTTTACTTTCTTTTTTCTCTTTTAATTTTTGTGAGTTAAGAACATCGCCAAAAACTTAATAACGACAAATTTTGAGAGATTTTCGCGAATTTTCTCAGAAGTGAGTACGTTAATTCGCTGAGTACAACTGTTTATCAGGTTACTTTGATGCTGTGCCTATTGTTCTAAAACAAACTCGCTCCACAGGCACCATCATTTGTTTTCCTGGGCTATGAAGCTTCTAATATAGTTTAATTAAAGCATTGAAATTCCTGTATAAATGACATCAGTTGCTCAATAAGGTCTTTTTTCCTGTCTCTCGATTTAAATGGTACTTCAAAAAACGACAAGATTTCTTTGAGCATTGCTACATTAAAGAGACTAAGCTTATTCTCCTTTGCGCACTCACACAGATTAAAGGCATCGTAGGACAGAGGGTGCTGCGGCTTTAGTTCATTAAGGATGTGTTCCATCAGCCGTTGTCGTTGAGCTTCTTCTTCCTATAGGGACAGTTTCTTCGGATTTTGTTCGATTTCTGAGGGTGTTCGTTGCCTTTTTCTGTTTGCTGTAAGGCGAGAGAAAAACCCCTACACTTGGCTCTTGGTAAGCCACTCGTCTCGGTCAAACAAACTATTATTCTGCTCGTCTCTTGCCTTTCGCACATCATTTGAAACCTGCTGAGGGTCAGATTTTAGCCCTGATTGTTCGCCTTGATCAAAATTTGCTGTTAAATAATTCTTAACTTTGCAACTGAATCTAGTGGATCCTGCTCGTGGCTTGGGTAGGGCCCAGCCCTAGCTAGCCCATACTGACAGTGTTTACTGGAGGCATTGAGTCACGTACAACCTGGTGGGTACTAGTTTCCTACTGTGGTTCGTCAGTGATGCTGACTGATGTAGTAAACCTCTCTGCCCAATCTCTACGGAGTTTATCATATACTGTTTCTGACAGCCTTTCATCCTTCACACAATGTTCCCCTACGTTCAAATGTAAATCGAGCTCTGAAAACGTTTGGAAACTCTTCACGCATCCAGGCTCCGAACAGTCAAATATGTCCATCTTTGAATCGTCCAAATCATCGTCTTCATTTGAGCCCTCTGCTCCAGGAACTGTGTATTCATACACACGTGCATTGTGAAAAGGGAAGAGCTCCTCACTTACAACGAGAGCGGTGTCCCTTTGGTCATTTGAAACTAGCTGGTCGTAAGAAATCTCCTCGCCACGCCCTATTCCGTACGACCTCCACGCACGTATACTTTTTTCCCCAAACTGGATGTTGTGTAGCTTGCTAAAAAAAATCTATCTTGTTCACTTCTAAGGTTCTCTTAGACTCGTCAACTTCACATACGCACGCAGATGTACCTTTCACTGGTCTCTCAGAGAGTGCCTTTCTCATGTCTCCCGCTGTTAGAATGTCGTGTCCTTCGTTGCAGAAACATTGGATGCATGTTTTCATTGGGCACAGGATACGATCACACAATCCTTGCCATACTGTGACTCTGAAAAGTCATACCGTAACACTTCAATACCTGCCCGCTGACCGATAAAAGAAGCTCTTAGGAAAACGAGCTCTGTTGCGTCTTGCCGGAAAAAAAACATCTCTTGCTACTAAAGAGAGGTTAAGGAAATATTACTGATAAGATCTTCGATGTCCACTTCTCTGTGGTTGATGATAACAGAATTAGTTGGCGATAAGCGTGCAAAACAAACACTGCTGTTTTACTTAATCAGCGCTTCGTGGGAGATGAAAATGGCCATAAACTCAAAAAATACCTTGCCTTAGAGGTGTAGAATAATATGCTCTTCAGTTAAAAGAGACAGCTCTTTGTGTTTAAGAACATTGTAGAAAAAAATTTTTATGGACACAATTTTAAATAATGCTAATTTGCATAATTTATTAACTATAAACACAGGTCTTTCTTCCTTAGAACACCAATGTTTTCAACTCAACGGCGAAAAAGTCGCATGATATGTATTTTTCAATATAAAAATCCGCTCTACAGTTTTATTTTATGATTTGTAACAAGTTCTCAGATCCCAAATTTACCTGTTGGTCGGATCGCGTTATCTTTGATTTCGATCAAAATGGCGAATATTCTGAAATTTGCAAAGCTCTCTGCGGCGCGCCATGAAGAGTGCCCAAAAGTTTTATTCCATAATTTACTTACTAGGTATAAGTGCTTATAGGCTGTAATAGATCTGAGTCTAGATCAGGTCCCACATAAGAGAAAATAGCTTTCAACCACATGTACCTCACGCATCACAAATTTCAGTGCTCGAGGTAAGTATTTTGAAAAATTTGCAACACAGTGAAAAATATATACAGTGTAATCATTTGACCGTTAACGTAGTGGCAAAGGGTTGATCTTAGACATATAAAATAGAAAGCTTTTTAGAGTTGAAAATACGGCTTCAGCAGCGATCGACTTTTGTAGCTAAATTATGGAGATCGGGGGGGGGGGAAAACTGGGTGCCTTTGAGGTCACCTTGAAAAATATCTCGTAAAAATGAAAAAACCAGACTGATTCAAAATAAACGCAATATTTGTTCATGGGATAGAAGTATCGACTTTCACAGTAAAAATCAGGGAAATCGGTGAAGGTCCGAAATTTGCCTTATCCGTTCTTAGGTGGACAGCCTCTTAACGTCTCCTGCCCCAACCCTGCAGGAGACGGGACCTCTATTTATTCGTCCCTATCCGAGAAGACTAGAATATCTAGTCTAAATATCTAAATAACCATTTCTTCATGTTATAGAAAGGTAGCAAATTCTTCTCAATTATTTTAAGACCTTGAGTGTTGGTCCGGCCTGGGCTCGAACCCTCGACCTCCCGCACTACAGTCCAGCGCTCTATCCATTGAGCTAACCGGGAGGCGGTTTACCTTTCCAATGCATGTAAACCTTCTGTTTTGGGCCCTGAGTAAACTTGGCCATTATTTCCACTCCATTTGGAATATAACGAAATACGACGCTCATCGCATGGCCCTTGTCATAAGACGTTATGAAGCGTAAGCTGATACAAGGAAAAAAAAGAAAGCAATCTTATTTCCGTACATGTTGAAGCCTCCGCGATGCAGGCAAGATCGCCATGTGGCATGTAAGCGTTTCCTCGAATTACGTTTTTCCGGCCGTCGATACTCGGTGTAGTGGGAAAGGCGTTATTCGATGAACGCTTAAGCAGTGCTTCATAGCCACCCACTATATATTTCTTCTGGGAATGCGCAAAATAAAACTCACCGAGAAAGGTCCAGATCCACCAAGGATGGGAAATGGAACAAAAGTAGCTGCTGCATGTCGGTTGCAGTGTGGTTTTTTGTGAAGGCGATTTCCTTCACTCTCCCTGCTGCTCTCAAGCGGTTGAATTCGCTTCTGTTGGGCATAGCCTTGGTTCTTTTGTCAAGATGGACAAAAGTTCTTGAAAAAGCCCTGGAACCGTGCCGTTTTGGACAGAGCGGAGCAACATCGCTATCGCTGGAGTCACTCATGTTCCGCGCGGCCTTTGTAGAGAAAAAGAGAAAGAGAGCTTTTCTTTGAAAACTGTTAAGTAATAAGGTGATACATTACCTATTGTCTACCGTTTAAATCTGGTCCCCAGGAGAGCACACAGTTTCCGCCATAACAACCTGTATTGTAGTCTGAGCTAACACATAGCCTAGTAGTAACCAATTTGAACGCAGCGTTGATAATAGACCACTAGTTGGAATTTGCTAACTATTACGATCCCCTGAAATTGCGATGTTTTTTTCCTTGCAGATCAAATTAATTCATACCCAGTCTTTTTCGTTGGGAAATATGAGTCGTTCGAGTTTAGTCATTATCATCATCATCATCTTTATTTAAACACGGAGTCTCGTTCCTACAAATGCTCTTCCAGAGAGCCGTGCGAAACTAATATAAGTACTGATATAAATAGCATTAACGTATAAATATAAATAACATTAACTAAGAATAATTAAAAAAATGGTTCTGAAGGTATAAATCGGAAAGAAATAACTTCAGGCTTGTCTGTCCCTTAACAGTATTTGATAAACTATTCCAGAGAACCGCCCCTCTATAGTGGAAACTGTTTTTTTCCAGGTTCAGTAAACGGTCTTCGCAAAAACAAATTATGTATAGAATTCCTCAGGTTTAATGGGTGTATAGCGTTTGTACTAATAAAAATTTGAGTCAAATAATCGGGTAAAAGTTGATTTTTTAATTTATACTTTATTGTCGCTAACTGCTTTTCCCTTCGTGCCTCAAGATTGTCCCACACAAGTTCATCCAGAATATCAATTGATCGCCTGTCATATCCAGAGGAAGTAACTACCCTGGCAGCTCTGTTTTGTAGGGTCTGGAGTCTATTACGAATCTCCTCCCCACAACTCTCCCAAAATATATTACAGTAATCGAAATACGGTAGCACAATGGATTTGAACAACATATTTAATATAATTATAGTAAGGTATGATATGCCCTATACGTCGCAGAACTCCAATCCCTCCAGAGGCTTTCTTAGCAATTGTGTCTACATGATATCTCCAAGTTAAAGATTTATCTATTTCAACGCCAAGATATTTACACGTCTTATCCCTTGTAAGGGGTTTTTGATCGACATAAATACTAAACTGGTGCTCGAGGTGTTTTTTCTTAAATTGACACGCTACAATCATATATTTTGTCTTTATCACATTTAGGCTAAGTTTATTTGCTGCATGTTCGCCATGATTGTATTTCATGTAGATCATGATTCATTTGTTGTTCTAAGACGTACTCATCAGAATGTGCAGTAGTTAAGCTAGTATCATCTGCATACGGTCCGCACTTTAGAATAGAGATTACACGATGGAAGATCATTTATATAAACCACTTCAGCAATGCGGTAGTAAGCAGAATGATAAAAAACCTCAAGGCAGAGGTTAGAGAAGATGAGTACTGCATCCTGTATCCTGAAGACTATGCTCTGCCTGAAAAGGACGAAAGCGACTCCCACAGCAGCACAAGCGACGAGGAAGAACTTGAAGAAGATTAGCAGGTAGAATCAATGTTCAATTCTAACAGTAACTTTATTTCTTCAAGATAGTTTACAGGCCTTTGTAGATTGCAGGTAGCTTTGGCTATTCTGGTCGAGCAACTGCTATTTTAACTGTATTGTATTGTATTTAAGAACCTTTAATGAAGGGAAAAATGAGAAAAAAAGATTAAAAAATCCAACAATAAAGAGATGAAAATGAAGTAAATATAAAGATAGAAACCTTACTTTTGTTCATTCAGTTCCTTAGAATTGTAGTCTGCAGCCGCAAAAACGTTGTTAAAAGCAATAGGAACTTCTTTAATAGATTTTAAAACTTTCGCATTTATTTCTGTAGGGATGTACTTTTTAAGAATAGTAAAACTTATCCAAACCTTAAAACGTTACTAAAATTTTTTACGTTACCCCCCTTTTTTGCCTAATTTTTTTAGATGGCCCACCCTTTAGGGCCGGTTTTTTTTGGGTGACCCGCCCTCCAATCCCACTAGTCCCCCCCTACCTTGTAAAAAATGAACGTTCCCTTAAGTACGGTAATTTGACAACTCTGTCATAGCAAATGGCTCATCAACGACTTAAATGCCAGCTGGTATAGTCAAACGACTGTTGATACACTGAGTCTTTCTCGAAATTTGCGTCTGTATAAATTTAAGTTCATACTGTAAACAGTAACAACTAGAGTAATAAGCTCAGGTTTGTTTTAGCCTGAAACTGTAGCACCTCTGCTTTGAAGTCTTTTGATGAATTTCTTTCTCGAGGATGTCCTATCCCACGCATCTTCCTCTTTAGAACTACTGACTTCCCTCCATATTTGCACAGCCTTCCCCTTGGCCGATTTCCTTCAACCTTTATTTTCCAGGGGTATCTTGAAGGGTATCTTTTATGGCATCATTAACAACACAGAAAGCCGTTGTATCGGCTTCTAGCGTGTAATTTCTATTGACAACTTGCGTTAAAGTGAACGGAAGAACGTCGAGTGAACCATGAATATAAACAACTTTGTCCTATCTTTATCAATATATATAAATATTTCTTGTTTTGTTTTTTGGTTTTCTTTTATATGAGACACTACTTTACAAAACGTTCGAAGAAGATGACGTGTTGAAGCTGACGCCACTGGGACTGGGAGTGTTAAAAATGCTTTAAATTTTGAAGTAAAACTTGACATACTGGATACCAGAATAGTCTCTTCTACCAAACTGGGGCACCCTGGGATTGAAGACAACTGGCAGTTAGTGTCTCCCAAACGCCCCCACCCCCCTAAAAAAATTACTTCCTCCTCTCCTTTCTTTAGAACTCTGAATTTCCATTCACACTCAAATGTAACCCCGCCAGCAAAGGTCTCTCTCGTCAACTTTCAGTGGCATTGCCCGCGATTAATTATCTTCAATTACAATTCAAGAATCCATTTATCGTCATCATCACATAATCGTGAACTCGCGCGAATACCACGTTGCTGTTTTTTATATATTCTGACTTTTATAATCTGTAGTAACCACTTGAAATAGTGCGAATAAAGAGTTTCCTTTCCTTCCTTTCCCAGCCTTATTGACAGGATAAGCACATACAACAAAACCGAAAAACAAAACAAGAAATGTTTATATATACTGATAAAGAAAGGACAAAGTGCTTTACATTCATGGTTCACTCGAAGTTCTTCTGCTAACGTTTACGCAAGTTGTACATAGAAATTACACGCCAAAGCCTTGGTCAACAACGAGGAAAAAGAAAGGATCTTTGAGGCGCCTAAAAGACAAGAACCTCTTCATGTATTTCCGTTTTTAAACATGACATTCCCTATCATTTCATGCATTGGAAAATACTAATCTATGTAATTGAAGATAGCAACGAATGTCTGCAACTGGAAACGAGACGATATATGTTAGTACAAACCATTAACATAGTTGAATTGATATCAGGGTATTGGACGAATTTAGAGTTGTGAACTATTTCACCCATTTTGAGCAGAGGACGTTTCACAGCGTGCAAGAGAAAAGGAGTTTTACTCTTGATGCTGTTAACTTGCCAGTGCGTACACCATTAACCACTCGGGAGTTTTCGGGGAAATGTATGTCCCTAAGTCGCCGTCGGAAAACTTGATATTAAGGCCTCTAATGGGTGGGGTGAAAAACCGCTTTCCCAAGAAAACCTGCGACAGAACCTCGGTGATAGAGATAAATAGAAGGAAGTATGTAAATATACTGACTTAGTAATACTAGATTTCACATGGCAACGAAAGATCGAAGAATTTGAAGATAAATGCAACATTGAATGAAAGGGGTGGCCATAGCTATTTGAAAAAACTAAAAAGATTATCGGCAAGGTGGTCAAAGATAAACGATAAAAGGAAGGGGTACTTCAATGTACACAAATCGTTTGTTCCGAAACAAAATATAACCCGAAACTAGTTTTGGTTCGAACTTACTGGGGAAAAAAGAGCTGCTAGTGTTTTCGCGGTGGTGGGTCTCCCATATTTGGTAGGGGATGCAAGTCGGAAATTGTCGAAAATATCTCTAGAACATGGTGGAGCCTTACGAAGGTGGGCATTTCAACACATGACTTCTAACCATAGCGGATACCGGAAAAAAAGGCCTGTACAGCCTCCGAAAGGATTCCGAACCCTAAATGATCCCCAACCTTGAAATGATCCCCAAATTGACCCGGAAATGATCCCCTTTTTTCTTCTTGTCGACCCCGAAATGAATTAGAGAATGTTGATTAAACATGGGAATGTGGATTGCTCGAAAATGAGGGAAAGTAAAAGCATTTTTTCCTATGTAATAAATTGATTTATGGCGCCGATATTAACAACTAAAAGAGGATAAATTAAACTAAGATTAGGGAAAATTTTGCAAAAGATGCGCTGAAGCTAATTAATGTTTTTATGAAAGGCGGAATGAAACTGAAAGTTACTTATCGATCGTAAGAGTCATTCCTGATGTGGGGTCTTTGCTGTCACATGAAGAAAAGTGTCACAGTGCAGTGAACATGTGTCCATTGGAATGTCTGCACAAATACATACGATATGCTCTCGACCCCGACGCAAAAGGGAACATAAATTAAGTGTATTAAATAAACTAAGTTACATGCACATTATTGCATTGTAGTAAGAATGCATAATTTTTACAGTTGTTACAAATGTATTAGTTTCTCGTTAAATAAACCTAATTTGCATTGCATTGTTTACCGAAGTGCTGAAAATCAATAAGCTATAAATTATTAACCTGGAAAATTGAATTCGACCCCTATAACTGGAAACTCCGCTAACTCAAGCAGTTTTTCGTTACCCTTAAGACTTCGAGTTAACTGTGGTGTACTGTAGTTTCCCTTTGTTTGATACTTCGTAAGAATAAAAATAAATGAAAGGATTGCAGCATTACCACAAAGAACAAAAAAGCAATCAACAGTCCTATGTTTAATCAACATTCCCTAATTCCTTGGGGGTCATTTCGGGGTTGACAAAAAGAAAAATGGGGGTCGTTTCGGGGTTGGGATCATTTCAGGGTCGATTTGGGGATCATTTCAGGGTTGGGGATCATTTCAGGGTCGGGATCATTTTGGGGGCTGTACAGGCCAAATTCAAATTGTATTTTTAAAATTGTATTTAACCCTCCCCCCCTCCTAATATATCTACCATACCCATGAATCACTAAAATTCACGAAACACCCCAAAACGGCGATTTGTGGAACAAGCGTGAGTCTCCTGCTTTTCTTGAAACGCCATCGTGATAGCAAAAAGTGGAAAAAGAGTAAATTTGTCCAGAGTGAGTACATAATATTTAGGCATAGGGTGGAGAAGCTAACTATGAGATTTGCAATGAAATACTGTAGAAAATGCAAAACCCGCGTCCGGCGAGTGATATAATTTCACCAGTTTACCAAAGAACTTACCTCTATGAACAATTTGATGGAATTGAAAAGAACTCTGAGCGCGTATCGGCAAGAAAAATAAAGATATTATTGTTAATATCATTATCAACCCGATCTCTAATAACGAAAGGCAACAGGGGATACCATGTCAAAAGCTAAATAGCTGTTTGAGGGAAGATTATGCCGCAAACCTTTGGTCAACGTTAAAACCCAATTTTTGTCTCAGCGGATAAGAACAATAAAGCAACTCAAGCATAAGTGCTAACAGAACACGGTGGCTACAGCAACAACGTAGATAAAAGAGAAAATAAGCGCGAAATGGACCTCAGACTGACACCTGATTGGTTCGATGACAGGACATGCTGGGAAACGCTGATTTTCACTTGATGAAATTCACGCGCACGCAATGGAGAGCAAATTGGAAAAAAAATGAAACGACCTTAGGGTATTGTGATGTGCTCCCTAACCTAATGTAAACTGAACAGGACTAAATGATATCTCACGTTAAAGGCTGATATCGCGGCCTTTTCGTATTTTATAGAATAAACAAACGAAGTATTCAGTACGAATTGGGTTATCTGCGCCATAATTGGAATGCGCTAAAGCAGGTGTTTCATTGAATACACCACCGAAAGGAGACGGTGATTTTGGAAAGACATTAATGACCAGTAGCTCCAGAAACGTTGCCCAGTGTAGGTTGTAAGAAACGTGGCCCAGTGTAACACCATTGAGGTAACTTGTTTGCGAGATAAGTTGTAAGAGTGAGAAATTGCCTGGTGTAACAGCGCCTTAATGCAGAAGCGCAATAAATTTCGGCGTAATTAATGAGCCATCAAGGGCGTTATTGAGGGTGAAGTGTTACCTTAAGTAGTCGGAGATAACTTTAGTGCACGCGAATAGAATGAAAAGAGATCAGGAAAAAAGATCGGTTACTATTGCTGGAAATCCCTTTATTTGTGGTGTTTTTACCCAAACACCACCATACGGCTTGTAAGGCTCCTCAGGATAAATTAAAGGTCCCACAAAAACAAACGATTTGTAGTCGATTCTGTAGTAATTTATAAGGAAGCAACGGTGAAGGTCCAACGTTTCAAAGTTTTACAATTTTGCAGAGAAATGTAGAAATTCTTTGAAACGTTGACTCTATTGTGTTAGGAATAGGCCAATCGTACACCCGGTGTGCCTAAACTGCCTTTGGTTCTTATCTTTTCTCTCGCCAAAGAAACATACATCAAATCGCCAAATTTTGTTTTTATTTTTATCATCGCCAGGAGTGTTATCTTTGATTAGCGTTAATCGGGCCTTAAGCAACAGTATCTAATCGTGGATAAAATGGTAATCGCCGATGTGCAACTGTAATCCCTTAAACGAAAAGTCGTAAACATAAAAGAAAAAAAGAAAAAAACTAAAAAACAGGAGTATCTGTTTGAAACTGCAATAGTAGAATGGCCAGAAAGTTCTCCATGACCGTGTCGAAACTGCTGCCTCTCCACTGTCGCCACATCTGCCCATCGAGGTATGATTGCAGATCGTCTCTACGAACACCTTTCCTTCTGTTGCTTTCCAGTTTAAGCTGAGCCCACGCAGATTCCGCCTCCTGGGTGTGCACACTTGTCCGTGGATCAGAGAAATTGTACGCATGAACAACATGATGTGCAGCCACGTTAGGTAGGGTAGCCAATCGATTGTAAGCTGCCCAGTCGTCGGTATGCACTTCAGTGCCCGGTAGAAGGCAATGCTGTATAATGGGTAAGAGAGTGGCCGCATCCCTTCTTGCAACCACTTGAAAATACCTTCTGGAAGGACTTTGATCAACGGATACTATCCCAAACACCCAAGCATCACGAGCAGCCCTTCTTCCTCTGTTGTACTGCAAATGAGATTATTTCGAAATGGTTAACAAACCACCCCTATAGATGTCCGTTTTGAAAATAAGATATGTGTGATGTTGATTATCAGGTTCATTTCAGGTTACCTTCGCCCTGTGAGTAAATTTGCTTTCGTCGCACTTAGCCACGCATCCGGGTCCTCCAAATGGAACAACTGGTCTGTTTAGCAGATCAACAGAACAAACATCTTGCAGGCGCCTGACTATCTTCGATACTAAGCTGGCGTTTATGCCTAGTGCCCGGACAATTCTTTGCTGAGGGTCATCTTGTGTAAAATAAAAGATGGCCAAGAGGAGAGTAGCTATCGGCACTTTGGAAAACTCAGCAAAGAAGCTGTTCGTCCTTAGGCTTTTTTTTAGAACACCCCCCGCATCGCCTGTGAGATAAAAAGGCACATGAGTACGAGTGAGATGTTGAATTACTTAGTTCACAAGGTATACGTAGGCGGTGATAAGAATCGTTGCGCACAGCAAATGGTTCACCCCCACGGTGACCCGCGTGTAGCCATTTGTAGCATTGCCACTCCCGCTTGATTGTCGGCTATCGTCAATAACAACAAGCTGATAAGATGTAATTGCTAACGTAAAATAAACGAGTCCTAACTAGGCAGAAACTCAGTAAGAAAGCGGATAATGAAGGAGATTTCGACCGCCTGTAATAAATTATGAGGAAACAAAAAAAAGATGGACATTCGCGAACTGGGTCTGTTGAATTACGTGAGAGGAATTGTATTGTTCAGCAAAAGGGGAGTAAATCAAATCATATTTCTTTGATAATCAGTCCGCAGTAACTAATCCTGGTATGATTGACCTACCACTGGAATGCATCAACGTGGTTGTCGTTTCTTCTAATTAACTCCATGCCTTGATTGCAACGAGCGCAATGAAGTGGACCTGGAAGCAAACGGCGCCTTTGAAGTCACTGGATGAGAACAGATCGCGCTCCTTGTCCCAGTGCGATCAGCTCGTTTAAAAGCATGATGGCAACGGAATGGTTCTCATAGAAAAATTGTGTAATGAAAATATTTTTGGTAGAAACTGATAGCACAAGCAATCAACGAAGAAAGATCAACGCAACACCTAACACCGTTCAATGTGAGAAAATATTCATAAAATCATCGGTAATTAATTTCATGCATTTCCGAATTGTATTGTTGAGCGACTGTCAACGAGACGAAAGGATATTTTTATCTGGGTAATGAAAGAGCTTGGTTTCTTGCTGGCCACGTTTTTACTTAGGTTAACAGTTCCCACGAAGCCGGAGAGAGAAGAATTGGATAATTGTAGAAATATAAATAAGGACTCAGACAAGACCAGAGGCGGCGTTCAACTGTCGCTTTACAGTCCCGGTAGAACAGCAATTAGTCTGTTCGATTTGGTGAGTATGATAAGAAAGAAATGGCAGGTATTAGTTGGAATAGAGTAGCTGCAATGACAATCAATTGCAAGGGTGGATTCTCCTACTGTTTCAGTTACAACACTATGCTAAAGCCTGTCAGTTTAACTTGTGGCCACTCTGGATGCCGCGAATGTATAACAGAATTGGTAAAGAAAGCGAAATTGCCCAAATGCCCCATGTGTAGAAAAGGCTTTCAAGCAGCATCAATAGGTGTAAACATCGCACTCGACCACGTAACCAGTTCCTTGGCGGTGAAGTGCCTTAGTGCTGGCTGTGGTTGGAAGGGAGGTTATGGAAATGCTGCGGAGCATTTTTCCAATTGCGCGAAACTACCCATACCATGTCATAATATTGGATGCCAAATAAAGATACCACGCCAGGAAATGCCTTCCCATGCTCTATTATGCACGAAGAGGAAGGTTTCATGTCCTCAATGCAAAAAATATGTGAGTTGGGAAGTGTATGAAGAGGACCGTGCTGGTAGATGTGACAATGCCGTCATACCTTGTCCACTGAATTGCGGGAGAGTATTTCCAAGGTATGTTCATGGCTTAGTCAGAGATTTCATTTTGGCCTTCACTTTATGCACGAGGCCATTATTTTGTTACCACAGATGTATGCGGGCACGTAGAGAATCAAAATTCACACCTCATGCCGGAATCGACTCTGTTAAGTGGCAGAAGAAAGGGATACATGGAAAAAAAGGGTTAGGATTCATTGGTGTGTGTTATGTTGTGCCCTCAAATCAAATAGTGATCGTTTTATCGTTAATAAACCTCAGTAACGGATAAAATTGACAGTTGAGGTGAGATTTTTTTTACCTATTTTTCGCACCATTCGGTAGTTATAAAAGAAACAAATGCAATACAAAACACCTAAAATAAATTTTTTCTCTTCATTTCAGAACTAATATAACCCTTCATTTAAGCGATTGCCAGGAAAAAGCCACACAGTGCAAGGTCCTAGGTTGCAACAGAATCGTTAAGAAAAAGGATATGACCAGCCATTTGATGGAAGCAGCGAAATCTCACCATGTCCTTCAATCAAGTGAGACAAGACGATTGCGAAGAATCATACACAACAAGGCAAGGAGATTGAATTGAGGTTTCTTGGGTTAATAATCGGCAACCAGAAAATAAAACAAAAATAATCGGAAGAGCTTCTATCTAGTGCTATTTCAAAATCATTTGATAACACGACTTCCGAAGTTTGTAACGCAACCATTAATTTTTAGAAGAGCCAAGCAGAAAACGTGATGGTTGAGGTGGAGAGGGTTGCCTCCTTTCGGTGGAAATTAACAAACTTCCCGGAAAGCGTATGGCAGCGAGGAGAGGAAACAAAAAAAGAGCCCATTACAAGTGAAGCCTTTAGATGCGAAGGACACAAGTGGAGGGGAATCTTGACCTATCCTGGCAGTTTGTTTCTTCAGCTACTGTCAGCTTCCCATCCATTTTCTGCAGAAATTAGGTGAGAAAAGTATATTATTGGCTATGAAACGGTTGTAAATACTGAAAGAGAAACGAAGGGACAAGGCAATTTATTAGCGAAAACACACAAAAGAAAATTGGATAAGGAGATTTTTTAGTGGAATGTAAAAATTTGAGTCGCCTCACTTGAAATTCGCATAAGTAATTATTCACATTGTTGTTTTTGTAGGATTGTAATCATGCCTGGAACAGAAAAAGAGAAGGTGTTCACCTCAGAGACTATAACATTGAAGGAAGGAGAGATGTGGGGTAGACATGTGGATATAAATAGTTTTGTCGATGAAAACGGACGGCTGGAAATAAAATTTGTCATTTATTATTTGAGTATTTAATGTTATATGTTTTTGACATCACAACGTATAGATGTTGTGTACATAGCCAACCATTTCCAGTCAGTTTTAATTTTTGTATGATGTTTAATTTCGAAAAGCGGTCACCACAAGAATAATTTGAAGGCAAATTTGTTGTAAAGTCATGATGTTTTTTCAAAGTAGGCCACCTAAAGTGCTACTATGACGAGATTAGTATCGCTCGAAGCTAAGCCATTCTGATGTATTATAAGTGCACTCAATTTATGCATAATTAGGAAATCGTGACGTCATCTCAACGAAATTTAGTGGTTAAATACCAATAAAAGATATCTCAGCTTATTTGAATAAAACAATAATTTTTTCGAAAAAACTAAGACAGATATCCGAAAGCAAAAGACATGTTTCTTAATCTTCCATTGAATACTCTCTGATACAAACAACATTAGAATATCTCAAATTTTGATCATAGAAGCGCTTTAAATGTCCCCAAAGGGAGATGGAATTAGAGTTAGTTGTGGTGGAGTAGGTTAGCTGGGTGACAAGAAATATTCTTGAGCAGTTGCAGAATGCCTTGCAACATCAGATGACTACCATGGGTGGCATTCATATTCAATGAACACCAGAGTAAAATTGTCACTTTTGGTGGGATATTATAAAGAACTTTATTTGGAAATTGTTGAAAGTATTATAGTAAATAGGCCTTATTTTGACTAAACTGCAAAATACATAGTTGCCTAGGTGTAACAGGTAACTACTCTTGAAGATTTTCCTGGATCTGTTGATATCAGTAAAACTTTTGTTTGATGCTCTGGGAGAGAGAATGAGTCGCATGTTTTCTAAACAAATTGTTCATTATATTCCTAAGAAAGATGGCTTTAATAATACTGTTTATAATAATAATAAAGGTTTGAAATATCTCAAGACGACAAGGCATTGCAAAATTTCTTAAAGCATTTTATGGTTGCTCTATATTCAATTAGGAGACAATTGTAGAAGTAAAAAATTCTTCTATAAAAAAAGCTTGATCTTGTATAAAAAATATCCAAGCGAAGCTGTAAAAACTACCGATTTTAAGTATGGCCTGCGTTATCTTATGTCGCCGGAAGGACTGCCAGATTTTAACATGCTTGATTTTAGTTTTGCGGACTTAAGGGGAAGAGACGTTCAATGACCCGTAAAAAAACCCGTTTTCATTTGGATATTGTGAGACCAAATTGAGAGGAGCCAAACAAAAACTGTCGCCAATCCGTGCATGCCAGAAAACGAGCTCGAATGAGGACTATGGGTAGAATATGAGTTCGATCAAAACAGATCGAGCTCGATTACTTATCCGCCTTCGGATTATCGAACTGTACAGATCAATCCTACCCTGCCGTGTTTCATTTCCAGCTCCATTACTGAGCTTTAATGTTTTAATCATTCAATTGATCCGATCATTCCATTTCGAGCTCGATTGGTGTTAATCGAGGTGGATCACTTGATCGTCCTTGTTAAAACTGCCACAGTGTACGATTGATTATTCATACTCTATACCTCATTAACGTGTTGGATTGCCCAGAAACGTAAATTGATCGAGTTAGGTTTATCAATGGTACGGCGGTGTTCATTAAAACGGTCTTTTAAACGTCGTTTAGTTTCTCCTAAGTATTGTAAGTTACAGCGGTTACCCTGAATTAAGTAGATAAAGTTTTTAGTGTCACAGGTCAAGTGAGATTTAATGGGACGTGTTTCGCCGGTAGAAAAAAAAGGTATAGTTAGTAAGACGCTCAGAGATGCAGGGGCAAGTAGCGCAGTTTCTACCACAACGGAAAGAGCCGGGGGGGAGTTGAGGATGGGAAGTGGTAGAATTAGAGGGGAGTTTGGCTGTTGTATTTTAATTCATAATGGGCGGCGCCTCGCATGGGACTTTACATCCCGTTCGCGCCTTCTCTTTTGGGTGCAGTTTTATCACAGTCTCTCTTCTGTTTTCTATTTGTTATTGTGTTATTGTACTTTTGCCTTGTTCAAATATTTATCTGATATGCCCAATAAAGTCGTTAAAAAAAAAAAAAAAAAAAAGATCTAAGATCTTCGAACGAGGAGGGCCAGATAGAAGAGAAACCGAAACCCAAATAGGAAAAACGGAAAACGATATCGCATACCAAATCCGTTAACTCGTTGGTGTTTTTCACCGAAACGCGAGCCGAAGATTTTTGGCCCAAAAGCCGATAGACGTGTATTAGATAGACGTTTATTAAAAAGAATACCTTAATAGCAGCTGGAAGCTGAATTGCAAAGGTGTACAAATTATGTAATAGAACTATACAATAAAATCAAACCTGAAAGGGAACTAATTTACATATCTAGAGGTAGTCAAAATCGAAAATCTTGATGCCCCCCTGTTATAAGAATTTTTTTTTATAAGAAAGTTCAGACTGAGATTAACCGAAATTTTATGAACAAACTAAGGGACCGGTCATTATTTATCGCCTGGGGGGGGGTCGGAGTATTTAGGGGGGGATCACATGGTTTTTTGAAGACCTTTAGGGGGGATCAGCCGTAATTGACAAGCATAATGGGGGGGATCAGACCAAAAAAAAAGGAATTTTAGGTCGCGCCAGGACCCCGGGTGATTGCATTTGTAAATACTTTGGTAGGATTTGCCGCTGGGACTCCCCCAACCATATATTCAAGACCACGTTCAGTTGTATTTTGTATTATATAAACTCTATTCTAGCCCAGACACAAAACCCAAACCCTTTTACAGACCCTCCATTTTGTAAAAAAGAATCACTATCGTAGTCTAACATACACGTTTTTATTCAGGCACGATCTAAATTAGAAAGGTAATCAAGATTTTGAGAATGGAATACTTACAATTGCTCAAAATTGTTTCATAACGTTTCAGTTTGTTTTATAGAGAATCGTAATCTAAAATCATAAACTTTCATTATTTTAATACGCGGCCGAATGAAAAAAACAACTAAAAAAGTGTTTATTTTGGTGAGGCTGTATCTTGTTCCGCTTCCGTGTCAGAATCTTCGGCAGCCCTCTCCACTGGCTCTTGCACAGTCTCCTCGTCAGATTCATCTGAATCCTCGCCCGAACTTGACCCTTTTTCAGCACCATTACTGCTATTCTCTTCGTTCATTCTGGCCACTACCACTTTCAAATTGCGTGCCAGCTCTGTTTCAAACACGCCTCTTTCCAAAAGCCATAGCAGAGGATCCAGGTGGAGACGCTTGACAAATCTCGCAGTGGGTCGGAAACTTGACAAAGTGAAGGCCATTCGATGTCACTATTACCGACAGAATAAAGAGACTGTGATAACAGAAGAACTGTCGAGTGATGAAGATGACGTGGAATTCGAGGATGAAGAATCCGAAAGTGGAGAGGCAGAGAGCGACGATGACTATGTTTTCGTGGATTTGGATGAACAGCCTGAGATTGGCACTTCCTCGACAATTCAGTTCGTATCTGAAGAGTAAATATTTACCGTTGTGGTTCAAGGTCCATGAGACGTAAGTACCACTATTAAAATATCACTTGCATATTCAAAAAGTTATTTGGCCGTGGCTGGGAGAAAAGGGGGGGGGGATCATGAAACTTTCCACTACCGATAAGGGGGGATCTCTAAAAAACCAGATACTCTACGGGGGGATCAGGTAAATGCTTCGATGTGACAACAAAAATACTCCGACCCCCCCCAGGCGATAAATAATGACCGGTCCCTAAACAAAACACGTATAGAATAAGGTAAGCCATTTTTATTTAATGTCTTCACTTTTAACTATCTCCATGGATATCTTGTAGAAAATCCCTTACAAATCCTTATAAATCGATATGCAAATTGTGTTCCTTGTGTGGTTCTTACAGAGAGCTTGGGCGGCCTGCGGCTTCTCCTGCTTCCCTCATGCCTAATCTCCTTGGCTGGGAGAAAAGGAAGATTACTCGACAGGCAACTCACAATGTGTCCTGACTGCACGAATAGTCATTCCCCTAAACTAGCCTCATCACCAATGTCTCCCGGTATTTCGTGTCAACAGGACTATTAGCATTCAATCAATAACTTGACCTGTGACGGAGGTGATCAGTTGTATTTCCTCCCGCCAACCATCAGTCTCTGGGGTGGTTTGGAAAATAAAGAATGCTGGAATTTGTAACCGGAATACTGGGAATACCCGGAATACCCGGAATTCCCGAAATGACCGAAAAATAATAAATCAATCAATAATTAAAAATAATAAGTTTGAATAAATAATTAAAAAACCAAAATAATTAATCAAAAAAGTAAAAATAAAGTGAAAATAAAAATTAAAAAGATAAAAAGGAAAATCAATTCTCTATAAATAAAATAAAAAAATGCAAAGTATTCTCTCGATAAAATGCAGGGATCACATGATGTAACAAAAAATAACTACCTATGACACTGTTCATGGGGATGCACATAGTAGAACTACATGTAGCTTACAGCCTACAATACACAAACTGATGCCGAAGATTGCTTCAAGTTGTATAAACCGGAAGTGTGATTTATTATTGACGATCCTGAAGCACTGTGGGTTCTATGTGGAAAAGTGGATGTAAATACGATAAGTACTCGGCGAGCAAATCCAAAGTGCGACCACATTATTCCCTCTTTGAAGGAGATTCTATTCTAAGTTATTTGTTCAGGATAAAACGACTCGATTTATCTAGGTACAGTAAAAGTAACTGGAAAAAAAATTACCATCTCCAGAGACAACCAAGTAGTAAGTCCGTTTTTGTCCTTTTTCTCGTTTAGAAGAATCCATCAGTACAAGGGTTATATTCAAAGGTATATATTCAAGGTATTTATAATAAATGCGAAAAGGTGTCGATCTCTCAATTTTAACTGGTCTTATTGGCTGCTGCTTTGCATGATAGCTCCCAATGTGTGGTTAATAGTTATTTAAGGTAGAGTATTAATTTGTAATAGTTTGGGGCTTTTTACAATTTAACTATTAAGTTAATTGGAAATATTGCATTTGTTTAATCTTCTGCAATGGTTCCGGCTGGAAAAGCGTGGCGGCCTAATGGTCATTGCGTCCTAGACATCCTACAGGTGTGTAAATGGGTGGAGCCGAATTTAAAACGGTGAGTAACCATTTGATGAACTAGCATCCCATTCAGGGGCAAGGGAGAGAAGAAATATTTCGTCGCTTAGGCTGTATGGGTTACTGGCCTGACGCAGAATTTTTTTAATTCTAATACGTGCTTCTCCATGAACAGTGACGGTAATTTTTTTTTTTTTTTTCGTTTTTTTGGACCCTCAGAGAAAAATTTCGTAGTAAATTATCTAATTCAGTTGTAAATTTGCCATTTATTTTTAATCATCAATATTCTTATTTATTGATTGATTTACTTTTATTTTTTAAAAATTTATTATCTTTCGGTCATTCCGGGAATTCCGAGTACGCACCAAATCTATCAATTTATCTATCAATATAAGACAGCACTGGTGCTCGTACTTTTTCGGGATGGTCTTATTTTCTCGCGCGGTAAAATCTATTACAATGTATATATGAAGTTCATATATTTTGAACTGCGGTATTAGATACGTATGATACATGATCCTCGCAGTAGAGAGCGCTATTTATGCAATAGCGAACATTGCATAAATTGTTCACATAAATTGTTCGCTATTGCATAAATAGCGCTCCCTACTGCGAGGATCATGCATCATACGTATCTAAAACCGCAGTTCAAAATATATGAACTTCATATATACATTGTATCTGATTTATCATCACGGGTTCATTACGAATCAACTTAACGGCCTGCTCCCAGTTGGCTTGTTAGCTCAATTGGTAGAGCGCTGCACTAGTATCGCAGAGGTCAGTGGTTCGAATCCCGTACAGGCCTGATTTTTTTCAGGTCTGATGTTCGCTATTGCATAAATAGCGCTCTCTACTGCGAGGATCGTGCATCATATGTGTAAAATCTATTGTTTAAGAAGATTTTTTTAAGTGGCCTCTTCGCAAAAAATCGCCTCGTTTCCAATTACAAGCATAAAAGTTTCGTTTTTGAAAGAGAAAGACGGCAGAGAGAGATATGATCCCACAGGGGCCCACACAAGCGGCATGTCTGTTCGTTTGTTCGAAATATAAAGAAATGTATGGGAGAATGTTGAAGAGTCGAAATATCGTCAACTTATATCAAGGAATGTCTATGTTAAGGCTCAAAATAAATGTAAAACTACCTCACTTGCTGTGTATTGTCGTCTCTGTGGTTCTAAATGGCGAATTTAAGCGATTTGCTAGATTTTGCGTTTTGTGTTTAACGTGAAGCAATACTCAACGCAGAATCTACCAAATCGCTCAAATTCGCCATTTAGAACCACAGAAACGACAATACACAGCAAGTGAGGTAGGTTCACATTTATTTTGAGCCTAACATAGACATTCCTCATATAAGTTTACGATATTACGACTCTTCAATATTCTCCCATACATTTCTTTATATATCGAACAAACGACCAGACACTCCGCTTGTGTGGGCTTCCCGTGATGATCCTTGTGTTTAACGGTGTTTACGGTTCCTGCGGTATTTCCTTTTGTTGACATTTCTGACACACCCATCTCATATTCCATTTGCTAATGAAATACAAAGCGCCTTCTGAACTTCCATTTTAGCTGTTCGGTTTGGTCTTTACTTAAATTTCGAACCGGGAAAGTCATTTTCATAGGTTAAACCGGAAAAGATTGTGGCGTAGTGCCCTTCATTGGTATACTTTTCTTTTATCACACTTATGACCGCTCACAGAATCGGAGGATGTTTGTCCGAGTCATGAGGGTCTGAATTTCAAGAGGTCATAAGCAGCTCCATAATAGTCCTAAAGCTCTTTTTTTTTTTCGTTCTGCCAGGCGTAGTGCCCTTCATTGGTATACTTTTCTTTTATCACACTTATGACCGCTCACAGAATGGGAGGATGTTTGTCCGAGTCATGGGGGTCTGAATTTCAAGAGGTCATAAGCAGCTAAATATTTGTCCTAAAGCTCTTTTTTTTGTCGTTCTGCCAAACATCAATCTGGTGCGATCTGGTGCAGATCTATCAGATGTCACAGTGTCCTCTTAAACTGTGGAACAACTGATCACGTGCAGTCCAAAGGGTTTGGCTCCGCGTGCTTCTCAAGTGTCACGGAATTTTCGGCAACACCAAGTGAAGTGTGCTTGAGAGCTACAACAAAATAACACCACAAAAATTCTAAATAGTTCGTTTTCTTATTGTTAGTAATCTAAGCAAATGAAAGCCAAAGCAAACCAGTTTTCCGGGCTCATTCCTGAGCAGGAATTTAACGATTCAAAGATGAGCGTAATATGGAAATTTTTGCCATATCATCTTCTCATCAAACCTTAAATCTTTCTTTCATTAATAAGTCTGGCGTCAAAAGACGAAATCATTGACCTGCATCACACCCTGGTGTCTTAGGGTCTAAAAGTAAGATATACAAATCTATTTCGAAGTAATTGCCACAGAAAAATGTTGAAAACTAGTGGCTTAGTGTTTAGCAGGCTTCAAGAGGCAAAATAACCTACATTAGCGCTCTAGGCTTGACAGCTAAAGTTCAAGTTTACAGTACTCTACATAGCCTGGGTGCCAGATGGTTTATTTTTTTTTTAGCAGCGAAACCACTAACGCTGTCGTCAAAGATCGCGGCTTTGCCGCTTACTGTCAGTCGTTTCGCTGCTAAAAATAAAAAACCCTTTGGCACCCAGGAAACACTCTTCACGGCTTCTGTGGTGAATTTTAACGAGAAAGGAGAAGGGCAATAAGGTGTGGAAATGAACACAGGGAGGCGGGTGGAGAAAAGAGGTCAAGTCTATTTTCTGAAACACCACAAATCTGTATCCGTTTTAATTATATGTCTGTTAAATGTTTCTTATGCAAACAGGTAAACGATACTATTCATAAGCCATGACCTTTTTGACAGTTCTTGAAAGTGAAACGAAAGTTCTCTATTTTTGTGGGATGCGTGCAAACAAATAAAACTATCATGTTGAAAGCAATTATCCAAAGATAGTCAGCATACACACTCTTAAACTTATGAGTATCTGCCCGTTCCAGGTTATTTCTTTGGGCCGAGAGGAACTCAAGATATTACTTTTTGGGGAGAGAAATCGCTTACAGCAATTTAAAAGCTCTAGCAAGAGTATTATTAGTGTACTGCATTGTTTACAAATGAACTTATTTCTGACGTGACGTGCCATATATGAACACAGGTTTCCGAAGGAGAAAAGCGTACTGCCCCTAATTAGGCTCCTAGTTTGTGACCTCGAGAGCTTTGTCTCATGGGTGACACCAGTTGTTATCGGCCAGTGAATTAAATATGTCGGTCTCTTTTAACATAAGGAGCGCAATAGCCTGTTTGATTGGCTACGTGGACCGCGGGCTCATCTTGCCGGCTTGGAATCGCCCGCTATTATCGCGCGCAAGGAAAAGAATGGAGTCGCCAAAAAAGCGAAGAACAAAGAGCACATTAAACGATTCTTGGGTTTATTGAATTACAAACTTCGAAATAAACAGGTCATTCTTATTACGTCGAAGTATTTCTTGCTACAGCAGGAACCTGTTATTGATCAAGCCTGTTCGATCGAATTGCTGGATATTAGCATCCATCTTTTTCCGTTTTACTGGGGCCTCGACAATAACTCGTCTCGGTCCATTTAAACGTTAAAATGCTACTCGCGTGACGGATTTAGCCGAAAACATGTGAAAGAGACTTCCAAATCCATATGCGTAATAGCAATGGAAATTATGATAATCACAAATCTTCAGTCGATGAAGGACGTGATTGAGCAGTTCTATTCAGTCACTGATACCTACCATGGTGAGATGAGGACATTGCTCAAAAAAGGAAATTATTTTCACGACGTAAGTCAATTGGTTTGATTTGCGAGAGTTTTGCTTCACTAAGCCACGTTGGGATCAACAAAGAAAACTCACGCCGCACTCGAAACTAATCACATGGAAAATCTTAGCCAATCGTTACTTGAATCAAACAAGGGTTACAATTTCCTTTCCAAACAATTACCACCCAGATAAGATGTCCACGCCTTAGTTTGTAGAAAGAATCCATTCTCTTTTTGACAGTTAAAAGAACTCTGAAAAGCCAATCAAATGAAAGTTCTCTCATTCTGTAATAATTATACCGAAGGTCATATTAGCTGTTCATTGAAGCTCAGAAAACTAATCAGCATTGCAACGAGGAGAATAAGAATATCAACTGTTTCAATGGAAAAATTCTTGGAATTTTTAGCGCCAAAGACATTCGGTAAACTACATTATGTGGCAGTGGTGGTTTGGATAATTATCGGTGGAGCCTTCGTCGCCACATTCGCCACAAGCAGCGAGTCCAGGTTCGATTTTCGTTGTCACGGAGAGAAGAGTAAAGACAACGAACTCGTCCGAGAAAGATGTTTTGAACAATACCAAAAGCAACACAACAAATTCGGTTTTCCTATCTATTGGTTTGTACTCATTAATTTCGTCGTTATTCTAGTTGTTTGTGCTATTTACTCCCTATTAGTGAGACATACAGTCAGTCAACTGCCTCGAAGAAACCGGCAGAACGCTGATCCAGAGAGACAGCCGCTCGACCAAGAGAACCCATCACCAACTGGATACAAGCTATACATCGCTTATTGTTTTCAATTATCCACGAGAATTCTTTTAGGAGTTCTTTTCATCATCCTACAAACCCAACTGCTTTATCCTCTGAAGTTTTCTTCTAATTTTAATTGTTATTTAACTGATGGAACCAATCAGCCATGGAATTCATTGGACGCCACACCAAACTCTACTCTACACGAATGTCGCAATGAACGAGCGACAAGGAAAAGATTCGGGATGGACGCTCTCCTTTGGGTGAATATAATTTTTGTCGCTGGTATTGTGATTGAAATAATCTACATTTTGTCACGGGCATGCATAGAGAGGGATTTTATGGAAAATTCAAAGTTTCAAAGAACTCATCTAAATCCTCCCCAGGATGAGTCGCCACAATCAGTCGGAAGGAACGGACAAGAAAATGTTCCTCTAGTGGAAAGCCAGCCTCAACAGCTCAACCAAGAATCAAAGTTTGAACTGTTCATTGCAGAAACAAAGGAAAAAATAAAAAAACACAAACCTCAACTGTTTGAACTTCAACCATTTAATGCACCTAATCCAGGCGAAGAAACAGCACTGAAACATTTAACTCTAGATCAGATTTACACAAACCTTCTGTTGATTCAGGACAGAGATAAGCTCGAATCTCTTAAAAACCGAGAGGAGCAACTGAAAGTCTATCCAACTTCGCGCAAGGACACTTCACACCCAAAAAGCCTGGAAGACCTCCTAAATCAAGAAAATAGGAAAGTTTTAATCGTCGGTCGACCCGGAATCGGTAAGACATTCTATTGTACCAAAGTTCTCAGAGACTGGGCATCTGGTGCCATAATCCATTTTGATGCAGCTTTCTTCGTCAAATTCAGAAGTTTCAATGATTCGGCCGACGACCTAAGCCTCAGAGAACTTCTGACGCAGTCCGAGCACTTTCCTGGAGAGCACCTGGATGACGAGATCTGGAATCACCTACTGAAAAACTCTGAAAAAGTTCTCATACTTTTTGACGGACTGGATGAGTTCAAATATAAGGAAAAGATGGCCGTGCCGCTCCATCCTTGCAGACGCAATGAAGAGAAGAAGCCACTTCAAACTCTTTATCAGTGGCTTGTGACCGGTGAACTTCTTGAAAATGCCTCAGTGTTAACCACTACAAGACCTACGGCTGTGTCGAGCATCAAGCACCTTACCTTCGACAAAACCTTTGAGATTTTGGGCTTCTCATCGGAACAAATTAAAGAATACGTCAATAAATTTGCCGGAGATGACAAGGAAGCAGGCGAAATATTATGGCGACACATCAGCAGCAACATGAATTTGCTTTCGCTCTGTTATGTCCCGGTAAACAGCTTCATTGTGTGCTCAAGTCTGTTACAATCATTGCCAGCCGACAGAACCGCTGTTGTTACCCTGCCTTCCAGATTAACAACCATTTATGAGATCGCAGTGCCAGAGTTTTATTGGAAACACACGAGAGAAATCCGCGAGAAATATTTGACCCCCGAACACAATGGATCAGATGATTTGCCGGATGAAGTGGTGGACAATTTCAAGAAACTGGAAAGAGTGGCGTTTGATGGAATCAAAGAAGGAAAACTAATCCTTGGAGGAAAGGAAGTACAGGGAATTGAAGACAGCGCTTTATTTCATCGCTTACCCGACCGACAGGTTAAAGACGAACGGCCTAAACGCGAAAAACAATTCTGTTTCATACATCTCACGATGCAGGAGTTTTTCGCCGCAAAGTATTTGATAAACAACATGAGTGAAACGGAATTAAGGAACTTTGTTTCCGAAAACATTAAAGACGGCAAGTGGCAGCTTGTGTTTCAATTCCTGGCAGGATTAATGAATGATAAAGAAAACCTACCGAGTGATATATTTACTGACCTTCTTCCCGTGAAAACTGAAGAGAAACATAGCGCATTCTACAACGAAGACTGGCCAGAGAATGAAGAGAAAACGAAAGTGACCTGCTGGCCGACTGGCGACGAACGAGAATTAGCAGTGACACTGTTAAAATGCATAAACGAAACCAGTAAAATGACCACAGTAGTGCAGAGTAAACTACAACAAAGTAACTTTAATTGTGTAAATTTTATTGAGTGTCACCTCACAGCTGTTGATTGTTCTTCGTTAGTAAATGTAATGGAGAATGTGCGAGGAATTTCACATATAAATTTGAGAGGAAATAACACGGGGCCATTAGGAGGCTTTGAGATTTGTAAATTGTTAAAATGTAGGAATTCTCAACTGAGCTGGTTAAACCTCAAAAGAAATCAATTGAAAGCTGAAGGAGCAAAGTATTTAGCTGACGCCATCACAAGCAACAACTGTCAGCTACGCACGTTAAACCTCAGAGACAATAACATCACAGACACAGGAGCACAACACTTGGCTAATGCCATTACAAACAACAACTGTCAGCTACGTACGTTAGACCTCACAAACAATAACATCACAGACACAGGAGCACAGCACTTGGCTACTGCCATTACAAACAACAACTGTCAGCTACGCACGTTAAACCTCTCATACAATAACATCAGAGACACAGGAGCACAGCACTTGGCTAATGCCATTACAAACAACAACTGTCAGCTACGCACGTTAGACCTCTCATACAATAACATCAGAGACACAGGAGCACAGCACTTGGCTAATGCCGTTACAAACAACAACTGTAAGCTACACACGTTAAACCTCTCAATCAATAACATCACAGACACAGGAGCACAGCACTTGGCTAATGCCATTACAAACAACAACTGTCAGCTACGCACGTTAGACCTCACAAACAATAACATCACAGAAGCAGGTAGACAAGCATTAAATTTAGCGAGCAATAGTCAGTCTAAGTGTCAGCTCTATTTTTAAGCCTCAGCAATTCCAATTGTAAATTGTAAAAAAAATTACGTCAGCCACTTACTATTCAAATAACTGTGAGGTAACCAGCTCAGTGACAAATTACGGCCCAACAACTCAAAGCATAAATGGAAATAAACTATGTAAGCTGAGACACGCCAGCACCAGCAAGAACAGGATCGAAATGATAAAAAAATTGAACCAATGAACATGTTTATTGACAGCAAAGGATGTCAATCTTGTTTTTTTTGAGAAATGAACCAATAACATTAAAGTAAAAACACAAAGCTTACGGCAGAGAGAACAGACAAGTCTCGGACCTTTCATGATTGGTTAGTTTCGATCCTAAATTCATTGCATGCTCGTGTATGTTTTGATCACTTCTGTTTGTTGCGAGGAGTACTTTTCTGTTTAAGTTATTAAAGTTCTTTTGAAAATTATAAGCGGATCAGATGAGTTAATACGGTAGAGATTACATTGTGCAATACCAAGATTTTCTTTTCAACCCTTTTTTTTTTTGATTGAAGCGAACCGGTTGAAGTTGTTTCACTCGCGTTGCAAAAACTAAGAAAAAATATATAACGAGATTGTAAATCAGTATCTCGCATTGAAAGACAAAAGGCTTTTTTTGTAGGGTAGTGGTAGTAGTAATTGCAACAGTTTTTTGGAGGTTTCTACTTTTGTTGTAAATATTGTCATTTTTTTACGCATTTATAGTGTGTCACTTGTATTATAAAATAAAATAACAATTAGCTTTACTGCAAAATCAGAAGATGATGCATCAGACTTTATCAGAGCCAAAGTTTAACCTGCCAGTACTTGTAAATGGAACCAGTCCCACATTTATCATTGTTCAATAAATATTGTTAAGTGATTTAAACTTTGTGTTGTGATATATTTAGCCCTGATATTTAGACACAGCTTGAAAGCTATGGGAGATGGGTATGGCCTTTTCAAAATCAATCAAATTTATAAATTTACCAGAGAAACTGTCTCAAGGTGAGGGTATGAAGCCCCTCTTAAAAAAACCATTTCTCTATTTTAAATCAAAAATCCCTTTAATAGGTTCCTGGCAACTTTAAGAAAACCTATTTAAATCTTTTAAAGCAAGGTTTATGAGACCAATCGACCTCAGCACACACAAATTAAATAACAGAAAAATCAAAGAAAAGAGATGAGTCCCTAAGACAAAAAAATGGGAAGTAGAGGCAGCGGGGCCTCACAAAGATTTCCACTTATTGCAGCTTTGGAAAAACATAATCCTTGAGATTTCTTCTAATTTTTTTAAACACCTTTATTCCATCTTCATGATTTTTACAGGACTTTAGAATTTAAATGTAACTTTCCAAATTTTTGTAAAAATACTGAACTCTCTATAGAATTTGACTGAAGAAGGAAGTGATTGCAATTTCTGTGTTCAAACATCTTTATCCTAATAATCTTTCAATCTGATCCAAAAGTATGTCACAGCATAGAATCAGGTGTGTTCTTTGAAGCTGGACATCATAGATTAATTTAGCTTCATTTTCTCCTCAGAATATTAACCCTTTCACTCTCACAAATCATCGATGGGTAATTTCTCCTTCCAATACAGTATTCTGAAAATCAGAAAGGTGACAAGAAGGAAGTGGATCAGCTATGGTACATTTGTTTTTGATTAGTTGTTAGATGCTTCTTGTTCAAGAAAAGCATCATCGTGAAAGTCAGGATACAAACAGCAAAACACGTCAAATCCATTGTTTACAAAAATAGGCCAACATGAATCTAAAAGCTGTGGCAAGGTTAGAGTGGTTAAATTTAAATTGAATTTTACTAATGTGTAAATTTTGATCTCATTTCAGTATTATTCCTCCCTGTATGATTTTTACTCTCCTAGGACTGCTTTGTATGTTTATCGGCTCAAAAGGATAAAACACAAACTCTATTCATGCATTTACTGCTGTACATATCTCTTTACAAAACAGTCAACATATTTAAAGACAAAATTATCAAAGAGAAGAGGCATGGAGATTTTTTTAATTTGTTTTTTAGCATCAATAAGATGTTTCTTGAGAACAGATTGCCTATATTTTCATGGCTATCAATGCATCAATAGGGGTAAAAATGTGTTAAGAGGTATGAAGACATTTCTTTACCAACCTCTTTCACAAGAATGCCTGCATCTTCTAATTACTACATATACAACAAGAATTTTCCATTTACTTCAGTAAAACTTCATTTACCAGAATATTGATTTTCTGAATTATTTACATTATCAACCATTAGCAAATATATTTTGTTTCTTGAATCTGATATTTATAAAATCCACTGAGTGTTGCAAACCAGTTTTCTTTTTTAAACAAACCTGTAGGATCAAACTTGCAAACCAGTTTTCTTTTTTAAACAAACCTGTAGGATCATCCAAAGAAAAAATAAGTTATATTTTTCATTTTCAGTAAGATTTATTATTAAAAGCTACAGCTGTAAGTATTCAAAATATTTTCCACTAAATACAAAAAAATTTTCTCTTGGGGAAACAAGCAGAGTGTTAACATAGGAGGTAAGCAGTTTCTTGGTTAATTTTCTTCTTAGCTGGAAGCTCATGGATTTTGAATCAAATCTGTTTTTTGACTGAGACTGATCATTTGTTAAAAATAGTCCACTCATAAAAAGGAGAAACCTCTATTCTGAGCAGGACTAATGCCATGTGTTAGGTGGTAACAGTGTTACGGTAACTGATTACCGGCAGAAAGATAATAACCTCGCTATTTCCACGAAACACAATTTATTCAACTGTAAACAACGGGAGATAAACTAACACGAGCTAGCGACTACTCTTGGAACAATTCAACTAAGATCAACTATGTATTTATCTACGCTTATCTGACCACAAGCAAAGTACTGTCCTTCTCTTTGGTGAAATCTCCTGAAGACTTCTTTCGACGTATCGCACTCGACGGTAAACAACTCTGGACTTGACAGCAGAATGTCAATATCACATCCGAACGGGAAAATCCCTTCACTTGTCACTTGTCACACAATATCACTTGTATATCACAAACAGGGAACGAAGTCCCAAATCACCACCACAACCTGACTAGCGAGCTGCTTATATAAGCATCCGAAGAGAGTCTAGAAGTTTCCAAAAGTAACTATTTATAACCATTACAATAGTAACTATTTATAACTATTACAGTAGATTCTATTCTTAAACTGATGAGTCACAAAATAAACAGACATCTTGATTATACAAAATAAACAGACATCTTACATCAAGATTGAAAGCAAGTAATGTCTTGTCACCAGCAGACAAGCTGTTAAAAAATGACAGAGAAAACTTTTCATGATTCCAAATCAATAATTGAAATGGCTTATTCCTTTATTTTAAGTACAATTTGGAATAACCAAGCACAAGTAGGGTGTTCCAAAGACCAAAAAAAAATTTCATGAGCCTAAAAGACATGTAATTACTAGTGCTCTTGTGATAGCTTACATTTATAACTGCATTTCCTCAAATAACTGCTTAGCATTTATTTAAAAGTTTTAGCTGAAAGGTGATGCATTTAATGGAGAAGGGCGCTCAATTAAAGGGGGAGCTTATTACTCTGCTGTACTGATTCAGCTGTAGTTGAAACTTAAATAGCTATAAATAAGTGGTAATAGAAACAGGTTTTCATTGCATCCCTAAAAAAGTGAAAAGAGGAGGAGGGCTTATTTTAGGGGGGGGGGTGGTTGTTTGACATTATGGTCTAGGGGGTGGGCATTTATTCAGAGGAGGACACTTCGTAGTACATGGGCACTCATTCAAGGAAATGCTGAGTGAAAAAATACCATGAAAAAATATCATGAAAAAATATCATGAAAAAAATTAATACCAGGGAAAAATATGTGATAGCAGTTAATAATTATGTATAAACAATGTGAATTGCCATCACTAGCTAGTGTAAAGCACCAAAGTTAAGAAATCTTTAACCATACCTTTAATTAAAGGTATTAATACATTCACTTCTTCTTTCCATTTTGCAACTGTAGCTTCAGCTCTGAGAGTTTTTTGTCATAAAATAAAAATAAATAACGAGATTCAGTGAATTTTGAACTCAAACATGTTCATTAGGACTCCCTTGTTTAATATTGTTAAATGACAAGTGTAATATTCCTTGTCAATAATTAACACAAACTTTTTATGCTGTCTTTTTAACATTTATTAATTGGCAATTGTATTTTTT
Source organism: Stylophora pistillata (assembly GCF_964205215.1). Taxonomy (NCBI): domain Eukaryota; kingdom Metazoa; phylum Cnidaria; class Anthozoa; order Scleractinia; family Pocilloporidae; genus Stylophora; species Stylophora pistillata. The sequence continues at coordinate 10,137,021 of NC_142524.1, read as the reverse complement.
TATCCTGAAGGTTGATATTAGGCTTTATCCACTTTATATAATTATCAATATGACTTTTAGCTATCTTCAGAATAGTAGGTGACTAAGTTAACAGATTTGCATCAAATGCCTTGGAAGCCTAGATGCTGTAATAGACTTGTTTCAAATCAATATCACTGCTATCAAAATATTCATAGCCTACACTCCTTTAAAAAACTATTCATTCTGACACAATTTGAGTCACCAAAGCACCCAAACCACCCCTGGATCCACTCCAGACCATTTGCACACTATTTTCTAACCATACTACAGAAAGATAAGTGTCCTGCTTGGGGACAGAAATGCTCCGGATGTGGTAGCCGGAACCACTTCAGGAGTGTCTGCAAGAAGTCTTTACATTTAGTCATTATGAAATAAATGCATAATTAATGTATGGGGTTATATATGGAAGTCTTTCCGAAAATTTAGGGGGGTTCGACCGATGCACCCCTGGATCTGCTCCAGAGCATTTGCAGAATATTTCCTAAAGCGGCAGTTTCATCTGCCTCTCTTTTCTCAATCTTTGCAAGCTTTTTTCGCAATCTTTATTGATTCTGGTAAAGATAATAAAGAGTACAAATGCGAATTTCACTCTCGGTTAAGTATAGATACATCATTGCACATCTTTATTTTAAGATAAAGATCTTACCAGATTTGAGTAAGTAACGGTAACTTTGCCACCATCTATCCGTCATCTTGATTTTGTGAACCAGTTCCAACGTTGGATGGCTTCCCTTTTTGGCTCATTTTCTAAGATCTTGGGTTTGCAAAAGGCACACAAAGCTGAACCATATAGCTTTAACCAACACACTTTATGCGTATGGCTACAACCTTCCTCGACAATACTGGGGAGAGTAGACGCGGAGGCATTCACGCTGAGCATGCGTTAAATTAAAGAAAATCCAAAATGGCGGCCGGCTTACATGCGAGACAGATAGGTAATACCGAGTCTCATTTGGTTCTTTTTGTCGTTGACAGATCATTAAGCTGAACATATTTGTAACTAGCTGCCATATCTATAATCTCACTTTTGACGTTTAAATTGAAAAATGTCAGTTTTTCCGTTGAGAAGAAATCTATAAACGACCCTCTTTCTGTCCTGGTAACAGGAAGACATTCCTTCCTCTTTACTGTCAAGTTTTTCTTTATGAAAAAGCAATGCCCACATATTTGTGCGTTTAATTTCAGAATCCTTGAAGCGGATTCTTAACTTAAATCAGCCGATAACGAATACAACTGCTGTCGAACCCTTCTGGAAGGTATCAATTTAACGCAATAAATGACCCTCCCACCGTGGGGGCTCCAATAAGCCTGCGAGGAAGTTATCGTTTCCCTTGGCTTCCCGTCGGGGGCTTAGAGAGGGAGGCATATGAGAAAGGGGCTCTCTAGAGTGGGAGGGGATGCTCAGAATCATTTTCAGCCAATTTTGTACTGAAGTATTATCTAGCCCAAAGAATGACAGTAACTTAAAACTAGAAAGTTTCCTTTCTTCTCAGGTGGGAATGAGCGTGGGGAGGAGTAAGGAGAGAGGAGGAAAAAGGAGAGAGATAAAGGGGCTTCTTGGAGACGGAGGCCCCATAGAGGGGAGGGGCAATATTCAAAATGGATAGGTATAGAAACTCTCTTTCTGATAATTTTGTTGTGAAGCAATTCCTAGCCCTTAAAAAAATGATAAGAAAGGAACAAAGTCTTGTTGTCTTAGAGAGGAGAGGTAAGGACGGGGAGGGAAGAATGGAGAGAAAAGAGGGAGCCTGGGAGAGAGGGGGTCTATTGGAAACCGTCCCATGTAAGGTAAGAAAAGCAAACATGTTTCTTTGGCAAAGGTAATCACTTAGTTATTTTGTATCTCACTCGGAGATGCTGGCAGACATGAATAATTATTATTATTATTATTATTATTATTATATATTTTTTTTATTTATTTTTTTTATGCAGGTCCTTGTATATAACGGATATGGTCAGGACATCATATCTCCTCTTTTAAATGTAAAAGAGTTACGTGAAATGGGCATAACATTGCATCTGTGAGTTGAAATCCAATCATTTTAGTTATTTACCTTGTAGACTAAGATGCTGTTCAGGGACAATTTGCAAGATAAAATTTTTGCTTTACATATACTTCATTAATTATTATACACAATAGTTGAAGCCATTGCTGTTCAAGGCTACTTTTGAGGGCAAGAGCTGATGACCCTGGCCTTTTGTTTTAAGGGGAGGTTACCAAATTCCTTCAGTTTTTTTTGTTTTTTTGTTTTTTTTTTTTTTCAAGATGTGGTTGAGAATTGAGTGGAGACTGAATGTAAAACTTAAAACCCATTGCCTCTACTTTTCAAAAAGAATTGTCTGCTTAATAAAATATTAAGTCTTTCTCTTAACTTTTTGAAGTGAAGTGAATACTTTATTAATGTGTCAAGAGATTTAGCTACCAAGCCAAGGAGTTTTGGACCTTATACATTAGTATCAAAATGTCTTGAAGATGCCTAAACTGTAAATTGGCCACCGTAATGAGTTAAAAAGCTGACATTTCGAGCATTAGCCCTTCGTCAGATTGAATGATAAGTTTGAGTAATCTCATTTCCTCGTTGCTGGATAATGAGCAGATATTGTAGGGAGGGGTTTTATGGTAATCACTTCTGGGAGTTAAAGGGTTAAGTTCTGACCAACTTTATGTAACACTACCCTGGTGAGTTTGATATTGGAAGTTCTTTATTTCTATTTATAGTCTTCTACATTCTGACAGAGATGCTATCCCAGAAGTTCCTGCTATTTATTTTGTTTTCCCTAGTGAGGAAAATGTGAAGAGAATATGCCAGGTTTGAAACATTTTTAGTATTTGAATAAAGGATGTCTTTCTACAGTTTTTCATTTTTCTTTCATGACTAAAGGTGAATAAAGAATAAAGCTGTAGGTGATTTTTAAGGGAATTGTAGATTCTCCTTGACTTTCATAAGTAAATATGAGGAAATTGAGAAGGTAATTAAAGTAAATTCTACGTATGATGCACGATCCTCATGGTAGAGAGCGCTATTTATGCAATAGCGAAAATCAGACCTGAAAAAAATCAGGCCTGTAGAGCTAACAAGCTAAATGGGAGCAGGCCGTTAAGTTGATTCGGAATAAACCCATGATGATAAATTAGATACAAGGAATATATGAAGTTCATATAGTTTGAACTGCGGTATTAGATACGTATGATGCACGATCCTCATGGTAGAGAGCGCTATTTATGCAATAGCGAAAATCAGACCTGAAAAAAAACAGGCCTGTAGAGCTAACAAGCTAAATGGGAGCAGGCCGTTAAGTTGATTCGGAATAAACCCATGATGATAAATCAGATACAAGGAATATATGAAGTTCATATAGTTTGAACTGCGGTATTAGATACGTATGATACACGATCCTCGCAGTAGAGAGCACTATTACTACTGCGCTCTCTACTGCGAGGATTGTGCATCATACGTATGTAATACCGCACTTCAAAATATATGAACTTCATATATTCATTGTAACCAAAATTAAATTCTGTTCACAAACCAAGTGGCCCATCAGGCCGGCCCTAAACTCTTGTTTCCATAGCAGGAAGTGACTAGGAGATTTCTACTCCCACCCTGGATGGGATGCTAGTCCATCACATGGTTATCCTCCAGCATTGAATTTGCCAGTAGCCATTTAAACACCTGAGTGAAGAGAGGCACTGTGAGGGTAAAGTGTCTCGCCAAAGAACACAATGCAATGTCCCTGGCCAGGGCTTGAACCAAGATCACTCGATGTGGAGTTGAGCGTACTAACCATGAAGCCGCTGTGCCTCGTGCTAAGAAGGAGTTTCTTAAAGCTTTTTTCCACACAATTCTCCAATATAATCTATGTGAATGTGGTTATTTATTCTTACTCCTGATTACTGTGGTGTTAGTATCCATCAAAGGTCATTCTGTTAATTTTGTTAATTTTTTTTAGGATTGCAGAAACCAACTTTATGAGTCATATTACTTGAATTTCATTTCTGCGATATCAAGACATCGTTTAGAAGATCTTGCCACAGCAGCTCTACAGTCAAATAGTGTCACTCAAATCACTAAGGTACATGGAGCTGCAATTTGAAATTGGTTGAAATTGCTTCCTAAGTTCTAGAAATGCTCAGTATTGTCAATTTTTTAGTCAGAGATACACAAGCTTAAAAGTTGGCAGAGGTTTGGGAAACCTGCCCTGAATTACATGTTTCAGGGCTCTTGAGCAGTGTCCATCAGGTAGAAACAGAAAGAGTGATTAAAAATGACTAGGATAGTGTAATCTGAAGCCCAATTTTTAGGTAATGGAAAATAGAAAGGAGACCAGCAAAAGGTTTTCAAAAGTTAATGATTTTTGTGAGTTGGAAAGGGAACAAACCTCAATTAGATTAGTATTTGTCTATTACTTCTCAATGGAGAGAATAAGTACAGATATCAGATTACTGATAACTTCAGAAATTTTGGTTACATTTCAGTTTTTTTTTTTCTTCGATAGGTGTTTGATCAGTACTTAAATTTTATTTCTTTGGAAGATGAAATGTTTACAGTGAGAAATCAAGACAGAGATTCAATATCATACTATGCTAAGAACATTCTAGTTGAAAGTCTGCCAGAAGTGGTGTCTAAACAACTTACAACTTGTTTATAGAAAGGTGGTGGAAAGGTACAGATAATTATTAGGATTTTTGTTTTCCCTTTGATATCTAAGAGTGACCAGCACTTGATTTCTCCTACATTTTGGTCAAAAGAACAATTGAAATGATCATCAACTGGAGAATCTTTTGATTGTTTCACAAATTCTCTTTCTCGGCACCTTAGAAAATGTATGGAGACGAGTATGGAGAACATTCATACTGATGTCTTTATTTTCCAGCACTTAACAGACCAGATGCCAAAGATACAGACATTGAAATGCTAAGAGATGTTTTAGTGGACAGTCTCTTTAGTGTACTGGTGTCTTTAGGTAAGTTGATTTTCATAAAGAGAAGAAAGTGTTGATACTTTAAAACTTCCATGATCTCTATTGAGTTTCAAATTGAAATGTTATGGAATATGCTTATCACATTTTTCTGTGGGAAAGGCATAAATTACAGTTTCTGCAGTTGTCTTTATCCAGGAAAGGACAGTATACATTTAGTTTCTATATTTCTTCAGGGACTGTCCCAATAATTAGATGTGCAAAGGGCAATGCTGCTGAAATGGTAGCAGAGGTAATCAGTAGCTTGTGTTCATTTTTCTTTTCATTTGCCTTCTCAAACAAAACAAATAGTTTTGGAAATCCTTGAATTTTCACTCCCCTCCGAAAAAGGTACTCCTCCAACTGGCCATAATTTCAAACAAGCATCCCCACTCTGCCCCCCCCCCCCCCCTGAATTAGGGCCTTTTCTTGTTCCCCTGTTTTCAAGGAGGTGCACTGGGATTTTGAGTAGTGGTCTTGTTTAATCATTCTCATTTGGCCTTGCAAATTAATACTGTTCTCATCCAGTTTTTCATTCAGTTTGGAAAGTTCATGGCAGGTGCCAATTGTACTGCTTTTAAATCTGAAGGGCCTGATTATTTAACCAAAGTTTTAAATTAGCTTTTGTTTGACAAAACTGCGTCCTATGTTATTTTCAAAGTAAAATAAAGGCTTTAGTCACTTGTGGGACTTATTTTACAATGTTATGACTCTTTAATAGGGACTGGATAAAAAGTTGAGAGAAAACCTGAGAGATTCTAGAAACAGTCTGTTTACAACAGATATTCAATCTGGCCAGTTCAGGTTTGTGAAGATGTACACAGCATCAATGGTATGTTTTTAAAAGTTGTGACACCTGTGGCCATAGGCCTTGCAACACATCACGTGAACTCAGTCTGGTTTGAATTTTTACAAGGATCACCGTAGGATTGATTAAATGAGTTGCAGTGACTTGATTTTGGAAGCTGCACTCACAAAGCAGTTTTTTTTTTTTATGAAGACGATCTGTGGTGGTCAAGACTAACATATCTTTGCAACATCAGTTTTCAGCGACCAGTGCTAGTAATTTTTAATCGTAACATGGATCTTTGTACCCCTTTACATCACACCTGGACATACCAAGCTCTTGTGCATGTTGTCCTCGTAAGTGAGGGAGAAAGCTTTATTTGTAGAGGATAGCACTAAATAGCTAGAAGCCCTCAGAACACCCACTCATCCCACCCTAGGGGAGGACATCCATCACACAGCAATGTCATGTGTGGGAAATCAACTTCTCCTGCCCCTAACCCTGCAGGAGATGGGTCCTACGGTTTATTTGTCCTTATCTGAGAAGACAAGAATATCTATCCATTTCTTGATATTATAGAAAGGTTGCAAATTCTCCTCAGTTATTTTAAAACCATGAGTGTTGGTGCAGTCGGGGCTTGAACCCTCGACCTCCCACTCAACAGTCCAGCGCTCTACCAATTGAGCTAACCAGGAGGTGGTTACAGTATTATTCAGCTCTGAACTCTCCTTTACACCCAAGAGTGACTAGAAGCTAATTTCTCCTTACAATATCACCCCTGAATCACACATTACTTTAACAGTAACAGTAATATTGGAAGTGATCACCAACTAAAGAAGCTTGTTATTATTAAACAAATTCCCCTTGTCAGCACCTTAGGAAATGTGTAGAGAACAGTAGCTCAATGGATAGAGTGACTCTTACGCTTCTTTCGTGCTTAGCAACCTCCCGCATGCATCCATAACTCAATAGTGTATGCTGTGGTGTTTACCATTTGTTAATTGGGGGTTAGAGGGTTTTAAAACATCTTTCTTATTTCCCCTTTACTACTTTCAGGTGCTTTTGTTGAATCAGGTGAATATTTTAGTTGTGAAATGAGCACCAAAGAATTTAAAGTATTATCCTCCGTAATTGAAATTAAAGCAGCTAATCACTAAGTTTTTTGTTTCAGCAAGCAGGCCATGTTTTAAATCATGTAGTCATTTTTTTCTTTTCAAATTGTGAGCCCTTGTTCAAGTAAATTTCAAAGATTCGATGCCATAACCTGCAATTTATGCTGATTTATGTTCTTCTATTTGGGTGTGTTTTTGTAGTCCTTTCCCGACAGTGGCAGAGTCAATTTAGAAAGAACTTGATGAATACAGAGCTTCTGAAGAGGAAGTAAAGAGACTGAAAAATGTCATGGTAGGACATAGAGTTTGTATATCAAAAGATGATTTGTGCTTCTATGAGACTGTACTTGAAATATAATGTCAGGTGAAGTCAGCAACAGAGCCAAATGGCTCATCTGTCAGGAGCTCATCATGGTTTCCATAGCATGAAGTGACCAAGGAGTCTTGCTACTTCCCCCCTGTTTGGGAAGATAACCCACCACAAGTTACCCAAGCCCCCCTTCTCCCCCCCCTCCCGCTGCAACATTTTGTTAGGCTTCCTTGAAAATTCGCTGATGCCTATTTATGCCCCTGAGCACTGTGGGTGTAAGCACAAGGACCAAACCAGCTCTTAAAACTTCAACTGGGAGTCTAGTGCACTAACTTATAACTGGTCAAGACACCTGAAAGTCACCTCACCCCAAGTCATGTCGCTCAAAACCAGAGTCATGTCACCTGAAACTTTCAGTCATGTCACCCAAAAATCCTGAGTCATGTTACACGAAAGCAATCACTTGAAAGATCAGACTTCCCTTGCTAACTTGAAGCTACTACTAACTGTTAGGCCACTGTGTCTCACACATGTAAGCAAGGAAGAAATTCATTGGTGTCCTTCTCAGTGTTGAATTGGTGTTGATTACAAGTTCTGAATAACTGATCGCTTATTGGACTATCACAATCAGTTGTTTGTGAATTGTAATATATTGTTTCATTTCTCTTGCTTTCTTAGGGAATGGATGAGGGAAATGAAGAGGCAATTGGTAAATTTATGGCTGATAGTACAGCTAAACTTACCTCTGCTCTTAGGTAAAGTCATTTCTCTCTAATTTCAACAAGTTGCAAGTTGTATCTATAAGTATTTCTTTTTGCGTGTGTAAATCTTCCCTCTTCGATGTTAAAAGGAACTCACATGAGAAGGTTTACCCCACTGTATCATTTCTTCAAAGAATTAAGATGACACTACTGCATAATTATGTTCTTGTCACATTTTACAGTTCACTTCCAGAATTACTTGAGAAGTAGAGAATTATAGACATGCACACAACTATTGCCACATTTCTCACTTATTAAATTGTTTGAAAATATTGAATTTTTCCTCAACAAGTTATAATTGTGGTTTTCTTCTTTTTTTTTTTTCAATCTGGAAAGGTTGATAATTATATACTTCGAGACGGAAAAGAAAATAACGAGTAAAGCTACATTGGTAAGTCAGAAAAATGTCTCAAAAATTTTGCATGAAAAATATACAGAAAATAAGTGAAACAGGCTGGATAACCCCAGTATGGTAGAAAGGGTTCCAATATGCTTAGAACCCGCTTCAGTGTCTAAGACGACCTCATTGCCAAACAAGATTGTCTTTCTGATTGTATCTACTACCTTTTGAAAAGTTAGTATCTACTATTTCAGGACAAATTAATCCTGGAAATCATTCAGGATCCTGAGGGTTAGTTATAGAATTTTTACATGTGGAATTGTATGGTAGGGAGGTGATAATGAAAGTTTGTAGGATACAGTGAAATTTTACTTTTTCCATAACTCGAGTCCTCGTATTATTGATTTTTTCCACTCTATTTTCAGCCGAAACTTCTCAGGATAAACTTTGGCTATTTATAATCTACCATGTTTCTGGACCAACCATGTCACTGGTGAGTAACCATCAAGTGTTCGTCGACAGATAATCGAGGATAAGATCAGTGTTACTTCATTGTCGCAGTGTGCTAGTCATTGACTAAGAAAATTCACAAACACCTTTCAACCAATCAGATGCTTAGCTGAAACATCACGATTTGTTACTCACCTTTTTTTGTGCTATGGGCAGTTGTCTTTATCTTACTTTGAGCTCTTAAAGATTTTTTCGACTTTCTGCTGACTCAAAGCTTTATTCCGCTCTAAAATCACCCTTAACATTTGGTTTGACGTTACTTTGTTGTTTGTCATTCTCAGTTTTCTAATATCCAAGTTGGTTTAAAATTGGGTTTTACTTTTTCTATTTCGGGTTTACTCTAAAATCCAAACTTGGTAAAAATGTAACATTTTCAATTTCGATTTAGAAGGTGGACTTTTTTTATTAACTAATTAACTGGAAAATGAGAGAAAACTCTGATTGGCAAAGGGATTATCCAAATAATTAAAATTATATTAAATTTGGATTTTTGCAAATCCAGATATGGATTCAGCTCATCACATGGTAAACATAACTTTGTCAACTCAGTAATCCTGGTTTGAATTACCAGACAACAAACTTGGAATTGCACTATCACAATATCAACCAAAACTGGAAAAAATAAGAGAAACCCATCACTAGAAAATTACCTAGGTACAAGTTTTTTTTAAATAAATCTGAGTTATGGATAATGACATATCCAGTGTGATGAATGATCAAAATCAAATGTAGCTGTAGGGCTTTGTGTGCTAACCAACTTCAGTAACTGTAAAAAGCACATTCACCACCAAATGTCCTAGTAGCCACACCCTACATGTAGTAGCTTTCAACAAATCAGTCATCACAGCCATGATGCTTTAAAAAACAGCATACATCTTGTTGTTCCCTTCTTAGGCAGTTTCAGTTTACATTTAGTGCCAGTCGGATTAAGTTCCTTGATTAGCTGAACATAGAACTTATAACTGACCACCTTGTCTATCCAGACCAAGGTGATGAAGTCAATTGATGCAGTTGCCATTGGCTTGTTGGGAAAGATCAATCATGGATGCATCAGGGATGTACTGGTAAGTGTTATTTTAAGGACAAGTGTACCGGGATAACACAATTTACCACATTTGTTTTTTGGTTTAGACCTCAAAGGCATCCTCTTTTTTCTGAAGAGATATGAAGACATTCCTTTGACCAACATCTCTCACAGTTTACAAATTATCCTCCATTTGCCTCATCACAACTTTACTTGCCACAATTTTGATTTCCCTATTTACATATTAATCAACTCTAAAAAATATAGTTTGTTCCTTTAATTTGATATTTGTAAAATCAAAGAGTGTTACAAACCATTTTTTTTCTTAACAATACTTGGAGTTTTCAAGGAAAAGAATGACAAGTTATTTTTCTTTTCATAGAGATTTCCCCTTGATGCCAAGTATCCAAAATATTTTTCATTGACTAGTATCAATTTTCTTGAGAGAAAAAGAGCAGAGTGTTGACATGAAAGGTGTTTCTTTTCCACAGCAAGCTGCAGGTTCAGAATTATTGAATCAAAGCTTTTTTCACTGAGACCAATCATAAGTTGACCCTCTAACTCTCATTAGTGAACAAGACTGAATTTCTTCATGCAATTTCAATACAATATCAACCCAACGAGCCATGAGAATGAAGAAAAATGTCATTTAAGGGAATGTTATTTGATCCAATGCCAAATTCTCTGAGCTAACATCATAAGAATTTTATGGAAGACAGTCAGGAGAATTACCCCTTTAACTCCCAAGCTACTACACATTTCCTTGTAAATTGGTAACGAGAATTTGGTGTTAGATCAAGATAACAACTTCTACCTGATAAGTTTGAGTATTGTCATTACCTGTTTGCTGGATAATATATGGATTTTATAGGGAGAAGTTACAGGTTCATCACTTCTGTGAGTTAAAGGGTTACTGATGAGATCAAGAGAGCGACAGGGTAAAAACAGTCATCTCATGAAAAGAGACACTTCTGTCCTGAGCAGGGCTTCTACCAATATTCACTGAATTTCTGCACAAAACCTCATTCAAACCCATCCACGAAAATTCTCAGTTTGTTTAAAAAAGGGAAGTGGTGCCAGAAATTATTTTGGTTTTGTAGAGAGCAAAATTTTATTTTCCAAGCCTGTGTATTATACTCAATATTTTTCCAAGAATCGACAACCTAACAATTGTATGAAGACAGAAGGCAAAAATTCAGTGAATGTTTCGATAGAGTTTCATCGAAAAATCTGTAGTACTTGCAATCATAAATTTGGAAACAAGGAAAAATCAGCAATGAGTCTATTTTGGTACATGTAAGTAACTTTGCAATTTCAATACAGTAATAAATAATAACGGGAAGTTATCCCCAAAATAACTTGTCTGAAAGTACATTTAAAAAATGACACCAAATTACATTTACAACTGAGTTGAAAAGTTTCCTTGTACAATAAGGACACTACTTTCCAGAATTTCCTTTGGAGAAATGACTGGAGGCAACAGATTTTTTACCTCCCTTTCCTTTCTCCTGACTAACATTTGCCTGTTTGTACTTGAATTCTAAAGAATCATGCATTTCTACCATTTTATGAGTGATTAAAGTGTGGTAATTGTAACAGCAGCCTTTTAAGCAATAACATTAGCCACAATTGGGGCTAAATCCCCTCTACTAACTATGCTTCCACTGAGAAGTTTTCTCATGAGGATTCAAACTTCAAAAACTGTTGCTCCAGTTGCTGGACAGCTTGTTGGATTTCATTTTCATGATATGTTGTTCTTTCCTAAATAGAACAGAGAACAATGTCAGTGTCAAGTAACAATCATGACTGATGAATAAAAAGCTATTAACACACACAGTCACACCTGTATCAAGCAGTTACCCATGGGGAAAGGCAGGGCGATGGCTTTGTACAGGTTTCACAGAATATGAGTCCAATGCAATTAATAACACAGTTTTTGCCATAATTGATCTCTTAATTTAAAGGTTATTCAAAAGCTTGCTCAAAAATGCATTGACTCTTTGTGAATAAACAGCATCAAAATATGGTGGGGTAGCGTAAAAAATAAAAATAAAAAAAAACAAGAAAGCAGAATTACTGTAGACTGTTATTCATCAGTTGGACCTCTGGGTCAAAACCATAACAATTGACTTGTTTTATGTCCATGCATAATATTTATCCTGACAGTTCTCGGAAGAGAGAGAGTTTTCAATGTGTTGAGAACACTGATTTGAACTCAAAGTACTAAAATTTGTATGAGGAGATAAACATGGAATAAATTTTACCTGAGAAATTATTTTTAGTATTATTTGAGAGGTTCCACTTTAATCGACTATTCTATCCAGGTAGACAACAATAAAAACAGGCCATTGGCACTTAGTCAAGGATGCATGACCACTTTAATTACAGAGGTGAAAATTACAGTTACTGTAAATAAAGAGAAAGGAAAACAGAGGTGAAAATTACAGTTACTGTAATTAAAGAGAGACAAACTTGGGATTTTTACAACTGACTGTTTTACTACAGGGTGATTACTTGACTTGGTGCTGCTTAGTACAGGTTCAACTATATGCTGATAACCCATTTCAAAACAAAATACCTAGTTGTGCTTACAATGTTTTGTTGTGCTGCACTCATAACTCAACTAAAGAGTAACATTTCAGGAAATAATGGAGATAACTGTGTCTTCGTTAGATAGCTTTAAAGTTGACAAACAATTTTTACTCTAGTCACTGGCTAGTTAGGTAGGCCAAGTCTAGGTTTCAGTTTATTATCTATTTAGCTATCGACAATGTTGAAAGTGTGTAAGTCTGCATTACAGGATGGTCGGCAGTATTCCTCTACAAGCATGAAAGCGTCCAAGCAACATGGATGCCATATTGGAATCTTTCAAGATGACAAATAAATGTGTTAACAGAATCAATAAGCCATGGACTTGTGTCAGTGACAGTAAGGATTTTAGTTTCTTATTTCTTGTATTGTTTTTGTTAAAGATGTTTCATCCTAATAAAAAGTCACAGTGATTAGAGGAATGCAGGTCTTGTTATGCTAAATTTTGTACTCATCACTATGTTGATCACAGGCCTCGTGTTATTTAGCGTGATCAAGAACCAAGCAGAGTCCCAGCCAAACAACTTGCACATCTTTTGCACAAAAGCAGAAAAACACGGAAAAAGGTTCCCAAGTAAATTGTCATGAAAAAAATGTCCCTATGTCATTGACATTGCATTGCTTTGTCAATAAGTGTGATTTTGCCCACAAAGAAGTAAAGTACGTATGATGCACGATCCTCGCAGTAAATAAGTAAAGTATTGCATAAGTTATCATTGAAAGTTTAAGAGTAATCTAGCCTCCGGTATTGCTTTACCTAGACCAAGAAATCTACAGTCTAGAAATTTACTTTTTATATTTCATCAGAGGGCCATGAATGCCAAGCTTATTTATTATCCTCCACTGTTGACAAATCCAAGTTCACAAAAAATGTTGCCTGCAGCTTATCCAACGTTTACAACACTCAATCACACAATCATTCACAGTAATTTTATCACAAGTAGAGATGTAGAAATAAATCCCCTGTACTCTACAAAGCACAGTTGAATAATAATGAAATATTATTGTTTTCTTCCATCCCTTATCCTATCAAATTTACAATACCATAATGAATAAATGGAGTGATTTAGTTTGTTCATTTAGAGAGAGCAAACTGGTGCTTTTGTTAAGTTCTTATAAAATAAATTGTCCTGGTTTCTAAATACAATTTCTCCTTGTGCCCTGCATAAGTTGGCTTCAAAGACTTCTCAGCAGTGCAAATCCTCTCTCACATTGAAATAATGCACTTCTCAGCGACTTCGTTTCTCACAATTTTTCTGGTGAACATGCCCCAATACCCTCTCCCCTCCCCCCCACTTGATGGGTGATGCCCATGGCATCTCATTCTTCACCAGAAGCTGCTTGACTCATTGTAATCAATTTCTACAACCAATGTATCTCCAAATAATTTCTCATCAAAAATGAGAGCCCCTTATAATCATTCAACAGCAAAAAGACAAACTGCAATGGAACACAAGTCAGAACACTGTAAACTTTCTAGAAACTTTTGCACAAAGGTTTTTAATTAATCTGTAACTCTTGTATTAAGTCTTGGTATAAGAAGGAGATTTGTGTCCACCACTGCTCTGAATGAAATGCATAAATGAGTTTACAAAGACTGAAATGAGGTCCCAGGAAAAATTTAAAAAATGTACCACATTCGAGTCCAGTATGTATATTGATTAAATCTCCAAGCAAAACGGCAGGCGTTTGAAAAAGCTCTTATGTTGTAAAAGACCTTTGCATTCTGTTTTCTGAAGCATCCAACTACATGACTTTTTCAGCCATGAGATTTTGGTTGCATATTTTTTGCATCGTACCATTGTACGTTAACTTTTGTACATGTCAAAGATATTGAACAGTGAGTGAATCTGAACAGATTGGGATAATTATAGACAAAGTCAATCACGATCGATAAGAGAAAGGTTGATCTATGGCCAAGGTAACGGTGTATATTATCGCAAATAGACTAGCCATTGTTTGTACATAACACCAGCATCTTGTATTGATTACATGGGTTTGTGTATCTTCTTAATGGCTCCTTTCATTGAGTATGTATGTACATTGATCTACATGCAATCTGGATATTGGCTTACCTTGCACTTTGTTTCATAAATTTTGAAAAACCTCCCATAGCAGAGACACTTCTCCCCACATATATCCATTGTTTGGAAAAAAGAGCCAACATGTCATAACGAATATCAAGAAGTATCCCAGACCTCAAATCATCTTCTTCGTTAAATTCTGGAATTTGTAGGATCTTGGTCAACAATTTCTTTCTTCCTTTTGCGTAGATAACACAAAAGACATTTTGAAAATCTTTACGTCGTCCCCCAGGACCCGGTAGCCATGTCTACACCTCACAAGTGGGCATTTGTCGCAGGCAAACCACAGGAAGCCCATACAATTAGTTTGTGTAGCCGATTGTTGCCTTAAAGTGAATGTAGGAGATTTTCCGTTTGCCTCACCTTATAGTGATATATTGCTGATTGTCTATATAAATCAATGATAAACAAACGTTGAATTACTTTACCCGTGGTGTATAGTCGTCCTTTTACCTCAAAAATGTTATTTTGGAAGTACCCACAGGCGGCTCAACAAATCCATCCTTTTTTTTCTCTCTAGTCCTCCTACAGTCTTTCTTTTTTTATAAGAGGAGTGCACTTGGGGTTTATTAGAAACCGTAAAACCCTTGAAAAAATCATCCAATACCGCAAACTAGACTAGATCACGGAGGGTCGTGGGTTCCAATCCCATCTGGAAACTCGATTTTTAAATACCGCAAGAAAAAAAAAAAAAAAAGGAAAAAATAAAACTCGATCAAAACCGAAAACCGAATGCAAAACCGTCAAGACCGATAAATTTGCACATCCCAGTTATCGGGTAGTCCCTCGTATACCGGGTTCTCAGATATCTAATAACCAACATGTAGAGGTAGCAAAAGCGCAAAATTTATCAAAAGCCCAATAGTCCGATACAGTGGTGACAAGTGGAGCATACAGACGGTTCGTGGCTACTTTCGTCTCCCTCGCAGCCGTTTTTTTCGATGTCACGCAACGCTCCCCAAAAAGAAACTTATTTTGGGGGAGCGTTGCGTGACATCCAAACAAAACGGCTGCGAGGGAGACTGCGGCTATTTGGGATCGGTGGAGGCGCATAAGTACCTCTTAGAACCTAGTTGTATCGAGAGCGGCCAGTCCAATGAATAACCAGCGGATAAGTGATAGCAAAATATATCGCGTTATCCACCGAATAGAGATTTATCCAGTGGATAGCGTCATCTCTTAGATCTACTTTTAATGTTAATTTTTTTTAGACTTTTACTAGATACTAGTTGAATAGATTTTACTTTACTTTATATTTTAGTCTCCCAATTGGAAGAGCACTTTGGTGCTCGGCTGTAAACGACCTAAGACTTAAATAAAGTTATCTATCTATCTATCTATCTATCTATCTATCTATCTATCTATCTATCTATCGATCTATCTATCTGTCTATCTATTATCAGATTAGAACCACGCACTCAACTGAACTCTTCCCTTCAGGAAAATGGTGAATCATCCTGTTTAATGCTCGGGGGTGATTTCAACTTGCCGGATTTGGATTGGTCAGAAGACATTTCAGCCCCTTTAAACAACGGGTGCCGAGCGGACCCCAACGTTTTCTGTGATTTAATGGGAGACAACTTTTTCCATCAGTTTATCTCTGGTCCCACTCATATCTCCGGCAATAAACTTGACCTACTGCTGTCCAACTGGCCCAAGGTTATTGCGAATATTTCAACTTTTACCCTCGAGATGACCGTTTTTCCTCGGAACATTACGTTACAACATTCACAGTTAAATTAAGATTCAAGAGATCTAAGGGATCCACACGGTTAGTGTTCGATTTTAAAAAACGAAACCTCGACGCTTTGCGGGAATCATCAAGATCACCTTTCCAAATTGCTGGCTCCCAGGACATCGACGAGCACTTGTCTAATTGGGAGGATTTGTTTCTCTCAGCCGTAAATCATCATGTCCCAACAAAAACAGTTCGTGACATAAACTTTCCGCCCTGGATCGCTGGCGAAGTGCGGCACCTAATTAGAAAAAAGTACGCTGCTTTGAGGAAATATCGCCAGCATAAGACGGAAGGACGCAAACAAAAACTACGCGCTCTCAGTAAAAACCTGAAGAACGTTATACGATGTAAACACCGCCAATACCTGGCTAAAATTGAAATGTCATACAAGGACAATCCTAAGATCTTTTGGAGCTATCATAAAGCTTTTCTCGGCGGCCGATCAGGCGCGAACTCACGGTAATCTCTTACAATAGTGTAGCTGCCGAAAAACCAGAACAGAAAGCGGAGCTTCTCAACAACTACTTTTGCTCCGTATTTCTCTCCGCTACTGCTGATGTAAACATCACGCCATTTAACTCACTAACCCATATGGAAATTTCTCTTATAGAGGTGTCGGTTGATGAAATCCGGGAATGCTTGAGTAATTTAGACACCTCAAAAGCGTGCGGCCCCGATAGCATCCCGGCGCGCCTTTTGAAAGAATGCATGCTTTGCATGCTTTTCAAGTTTTCTTTGAGTCGGGGTAAGCTACCCTATGAGTGGAAAACTGCGGATATTACACCTCTTCACAAGAAAGACTCAAAAGAACCCGCCGAAAACTACCGGTTCATATCACTCCTTACTATTACCAGGTAGGTCTTGGAACGTTGTGTGGGCACCCGTTTTTACGATTATGTGAAACACTTAATCAACCCGATTTACAACACGGGTTTATGATGAACCGCTCGTGTGTCACCCAGCTACTGTCGGCGTTGCATGCCATTGGCGAAGGTCTGGACAAGAACAGGCAGTCAGACTTAATGTATCTGGATTTCGCCAAAGCGTTCGACTCCGTAGATCACTTAATCCTCCTGGACAAGTTGAAGGCGTACGGTGTTTCGGGACCACTTTTTGCATGGTTCACGGACTACTTAACTGGTCGCGCCCAAAGGGTGCTTGAGGAAGGTGCTGCATCAAAGTGGGCGCCGGTTACTTCCGGCGGCCCACAAGGGAGTCTGTTAGGGCCGCTACTGTTCACAATCTTTATTAAGGATCTACCGGATGAAATCGTAGGCGGGGTCAGGGCAGCGTTGTACGCTGACGACACCAAGCTGTACAAAAGCGTCACCTCTATTTGTGATTGTCAGTCTCTGCAAACTACTCTAGGCAACCTAATGATGATAATGATGATGAAATTTATTCATATGTCAATCATAAAATAGCAGTAATAAAACCACTAAGTAAGGACACAACAAGATAATTTAAATAAAATAATAAATAACTAAGTATTAATAGACGATTAAATAGCATAATATATACGAATAAATAGCATAAAATTTTTGGTCAGCAGAATTGGGCTAGGGGACCTGACGACGTGGGGGGGGAGGGAGGAATAGTCTAAGCCTAACTTAGATATAACTAAGAGTCATGCACTGCAAACCAAGCAGCCCACACAGGCACCATCGTCCATTAACATTTCCAAATCCATTCCTCTGAACTGCCCTCTTAAAACCCGCTGGTGAATTAAACGTCCTTATACGGGAAGGTAGCTTAGCCCATAGCACAGGTCCTAAATACTTAAGGGAATGTCTGCCATAATTAATAGAGTTAAATCTTGGAATAGTAAATTCTTTAACTCTTAAGTTATACACTGTGTGATTTGCTGGAAATAAATCTTCTATATAGCTTGGTGCCTGCTTAAATTTTACTTTATACATGATGGTCGCTATATCTTGCAATCTACGGTTCACTAGGGTGGGCAATTTAGCCTATTCTAATAACTGCCTATAGTTAGCGTTCCAGTCAGAGGAAACTGCCCTAAGACCCCTCTCCTGGACATGCTCCACTTTTCTTGCATCACTTCCCCTACAAAAGTGCCATACAGTACTGCAGTAAGTCAAATAGGGCAAAACTGCAGCCCTATACAGTTGCAGCTTAGCTGTGGTTGGTATCAAGTTGCGCAACATTGTCATTACTCCCACTCTCTGACTAGCTTTTTTTGCAAATCTCACTTATATGGACATTAAAAGTCAATTGAGAATCAATGCGTACACCTAATAATTTGATGTTCTGATAGTGGGAAACTCTCTTACCGTCTATGTCAATATTGATATTGGCATCTTTTTGCTTGCTAATGAGCATGCTACCATATTTGGTAAAGTTTCCCTGTAAACAGTTCTCTTTACACTAACTTGTTGCTGCAACTGCACTCTCCTGTAATCGTGTTTGGATTAAATGGACATCTTTACTTGCTTCGAAAAACTGGTGATCATCCGCATACATGGAGATATTCGACTTCGTTACATAAGTCAAATCATTCTCATAAAGATTCCACATCAAAGGCCCAAGAGAAGAGCCTTGAGGGCTCCCTCTTACCACCTTCCTCCATCCGCTTGTGTTCACTAGCTTCACTCATGCTTGGCGATTTTCAAAACATGATGCCATGAGTTTGAGGCTGACATCATCAAAACTGTATGCTCTTAGTTTAGCCAGCATGGGTGGTGGGAACAGACAATCAAACGCCTTACTCATATCTGTTGACAACACACCAACACACTTCCCATTGTCCAATGAGTGCCTCCAGCTCTCAGTCAGGTATAACAAGGCAGTCTCGCAACTGTTCCTCTTTCTATATGCAGTCAGATGGTCACACAGGCGATTATTATAGTTACCAGTGATTTGGGAAGAAAGGAGTTGCTCAAAGATTTTATTAATAACAATTTGCACAGTCACAGGACGATAGTTTTCTTTTCGCAGTTGATCATCTTTCTTGTGAACTGCGGTCCATTCTCCCTTCTTCCAGTCAGTTGGCCAATGCCCCTGCTTAATGCAGATGTTAAAAAGATTGGCAAGTGGTACAGCCAATTCACTAGCCCCAGATACAAGTGCCCTCGGGGGGGATTTGGTCCCAGCCCATAGCCTTGCCTACCTTCAGCTTTTTAAGCCTGTCCCCAACCTCACAAGATTTAACGCTTTGGAAAGAGAAGAACTGACTATTATCGTGATTAGCCGCCCTTGTGGCCATCACACTGCTGTGATTGTCAAAATCACCCAGAGAGCACTTATTTATATCCAGTTGGCCAATACCATCAGCAATTGCTGCAAAATACTCCCCAAAAGCCTCGGAGATGTCAACCTTATTACTACTAGCCTGCCCATTAATATTAAGCTTAATGTCTGAGACCTGCCTGCAGTTTGACTTTGATGACAAGAAGGGCATAAAAGTTTTATAAAAGTCTTGTGGTTTGTTCTTAAGATCCTCGGCTTACATTTTCCGATAGCTCTTTATTGCTTTCCAACGCAGTCTAGTCGCCTCATTTCGAAACTTTTTAAGATTGATCAAATCCTCTGGAGCATTTGTCCTCCTGTATCGCCTAGCAGCCCTGCGTCTTGCCCGTATTGCCTCCTTCCACTCTGAGTTCATATATGGTACATCCTGATCTCTAACACGCATTTGTTTAAATGGCATATGGTCATTGACAATCTCCGTCAGTAGTGTACTTACTTACTAGTCAAAGCGTAATCGCATTAAATTTAACACCTCGAAATGTAAATCACTTACCGTCACCCGCAAAAAATCCCCCCTGGTTCACGAGTACACCCTGGACAGTGCTCAACTTGAGCGCGTCTCCACCGAAAAAGATCTGGGTGTTCACATGATCACAAGCTCGCTCTCTTGGAAACTCCACATCCACGCTAGTACTGCGAAAGCCAACAAGTTCTTTGGGCTTTTAAAGCGAACATGCCCCCTAATAACCGACGTGACTGTTCGGCGCACGCTATACCTGTCGCTGGTCAAGTCTCAGCTGTGCTGTGCCATACAAGTCTTGTCGCTCGCTCAAGTCACCCTAAAGGCCCAAGTCGAGCGAGTACAACGCCGCGCCACCCGCTGGATTTTACAAACTCGAGTGGGAGAAGTCTCTTACAAGGACATATTAATAAACCTTGAGCTGCTCCTTTTATCCTATGACAGAGAACTGAAAGACTTCTTATTTTTTTACAAATGGCTATACAACTATAATGACTTTAATACTTTCAATGTACACTGTTTTGTTGGCTTTAGAGCGCTCTAAGCTCAAGTTTTGTAAAATTCGCCGTTTGGCGACCTTCAATTGTAAAATGTCGCCCTAAAAAAAAATTCAGTCGCCCCCCTTCCCCCCCCCCTAAAAAACAAATAAGGGTAGGACACTTATATGATATTTTACTCGATTAGCTAATGCACCGAACGGCACGTATTATCACTTAGGTTTGCTGCTGTAAGAGAAAGAAAAGGAAGAGACTGTTTAGAAGCAAAAAAAATTATTTCAACATTACAAAGCTGCTGAGACCGTGCAACATTGCCAATTGCCCCTTCAAATCGATCGAATTTGCCATTTTTTTACGCAGTCGAGTTTCTGAACGACGAGAGGCGAAAAGAGAAACGCGGGTGATGCCCCCGCTTGTACTATTGATTGAATTCGTCCTATTTGTTGATAATTTTTCGAGTAAGTTTCTCTTTTAATCTGTTGGTCGTCAATTGGCGACTTTCGCCAGAATTTTAGTCGCCAAATATTTTTTTCACTCGCCATGGCGATCAAAATGGTCGCAGCTTAGAGCGCTGCTTTATCTCCCACGGCCGTACCAGACTTTGTAATTCTTTCAATCGTAAAAACACCTATTTGTAGAACCAGTACTTTTCAGGCCTCATCCTTTAATCGAATTGTTAAACTCTGGAACCTTACTTGCTCCGTCTTACCATCCATCAGCTTTGACAACCCAGGTTCATACCAGAAATCTGTCCGCAATGTAATGCTAGACCGCCTAAAAACTATATATGACATTGATTGGCCTTGCACATGGACACTAGCCAGTACGTGCTTGTACCACTAAGTTGAAATTATTTATCTAATTATTCTGTATTTTTGTGATTTTCTACTTTATAGTGTTTTTTAATTCATGATGGGCGGCGCCTCGCATGGGACTTTACGTCCCGTTCGCGCCTTACCTTTTGGGTGCAGTTTTATCACAGTTTCTCTTCTGTTTTCTATTTGTTATTGCATTATTGTACTTTTGCCTTGTTCAAATATTTATCTGATATGCCCAATAAAGTCGTTTAACTGAAAGAAAAAAAAAAAAAGATCCTCGAACGAGTAGGGCCAGATAGAAGAGAAACCGAAACCCAAATAGGAAAAACGAAAAACGATATCGGATACCAAATCCGTTAACTTGTTGGTGTTTTTCACCGAAAAGCTGAAGAGTTTTGGCCCAAAAACCGATCTAAAAATAGTGAAAACCGAAAATCTCGACGGCCCCCTCTTATATGAATTTTTTTTTATAAGAAAGTTCAGACTGAGATTAACCGAAATTTTATGAACAAACTAAGAACACATAATCAGGCTGAGGGTTAGTTAACAACGTCTTTATCTTTCTTATTTCATTTTTATGAGAAGTATAAATAATGGTAACAGAAACGTGCCACTGTGATTTAAGACAATGAACTCGCGTCCCCAATTATTTATTGGAATTGTATTCTATTGAGAACATAATAAAAGTACTTGTACTAATGTTTGTGATATTACTGTAAGATTACTGAATGATTTGAAAGTACTGTTATCAAGTAAGACTTTTGTACCAGCTTATAAGATACTTGATCAATGAATAAAGACAGAATATAGTAAGCAAACATTGCATGCAGCCCAAATGTAACAGAAAAAATGTACCCCCAAATCGGAAAAAAATATCCTACACAGCAGATTGCTTGAAAAAAAATTCTTCATCACCAGAAATCACCCACACCCTCCCCCCTGAAAAGTTAAATGGCTGGCCCCTAAACTGGACTCATCACCAATGTCTCCCGGCGTTTCGTGTAAAAAACAGAGCACTTATGGTGGTACTTTTTCGGGATGGTTTTATTTTCTCGCGCAATAAAATCTATTGTTTAAGGAGATTTTTTTAAGTGGCCTCATTGCAAAAAATCGTCCCCTTTTACAATTACAAGCATAAAAGTTTCGTTTTGAAGGAGAAAGGCGGCAAATAGACATATGATCCTTATTTAACGGTGTTTACGGTCATGCGGTATTTCTTTTTGTTGACATTTCTGACACACCCAACTCACATCCATTTGATAATGAAATACGAAGCGCTTTCTGAACTTCCATTTTAACTGTTCGGTTTGGTCTTTACTTAAATTTCGAACCGAGGAAGTCGTTTTCATAGGTTAAACCAGAAAATATTGAAGCGAAGTGCACTTCATTGGCATACTTTTCTTTTATCACACTTATGACCGCTCACAGAATCGGAGGATGTTTGTCCGAGTCATGAGGGTCTGAATTTCAAGGTCACAAGCATCTCAATATTTGTCCTAAAGCTCTTTTTTTCGTCCTGCCAAGCATCAATCTGGTGCGATCTGGTGCCACATCTATCAGATATCACAATGTCCTCTTAACCCGTCGAACAACTGATCACGTGCAGTCCAAAGGGTTTGGCGCCCCGTGCTTCTCAAATGTCACGGAATTTTCGGCAACACCAAGTGAAGTGTGCTTGAGAGCTACAACAAAATAACACCACACAAATTCTAAATAGTTCGTTTTCTTCATTCTAGCAATCTAACCAAATGAAAAACAAAGCAAACCAGTTTTCCGGGCTCATTCCTGAGGCAGGAATTTAACAATTCAAAGATCAGCCTAATATGGAAATTCTTGCCATATCATCTTGTCATCAAACCTTAAATCTTTCTTTCATTTATTAGTCTGGCGTCAAAAGACGAAATACTTGACCTGCATCACACCCTGGTGTCTTAGCGTCTAAAAGTAAGATATAGAAATCTCTTTCGAAGTAGTTGCCACAGAAAAATGTTGAAAACTAGTGGCTTAGAATTTAACAGGCTTCAAGCGGCAAAATAACCTACATTAGCACTCGACGCTTGACAGCTGAAGTTTAAGTCTACAGTACTCTACATACCCAGGGTGCCAGATGGTTTATTTTGCTAGCAGCGAAACCACTAACATTGTCGTCAACGATCGCGGCTTTGCCAGTTACTGTCAGTCGTTTCGCTGCTAAAAATAAAAAACCCTTTGGCACCAAGGGAACACTCTTCACGGCTTCTGCGGTGAATTTTAAAGAGAAAGGAGAAGGGTAATATGGTGTGGAAATAAACACAGGGAGGCGGGTGGAGAAAAAGAGGTCAAGTCTAAATTCTGAAACAACACAAATCTGTATCCGTTTTATTTATATGTCTGTTATATGTTTCTTATGCAAACAGGTAAACGATACTATTCTTAAGCCACGATCTTTTTGACAGTTCTTGAAAGTGAAACAAAAGTTCTAATCGAATTAGCAGTTGTGGCGTGCGTGCAAACAAATAAAACTATCATGGTGAAAGCAATTATCCAAAGATAGTCCGCATACATACACTTACACTTATGAGTATCTGCCCGTTCCAGGTTATTTTTTTGGGCCGAGAGGAACTCAAGTTGTTACTTTTGGGGGAAGAAATCGCTTCCAGCAATTTAAAAGCTCGAGCAAGAGTATTATTAGTGTACTGCATTGTTTACAAATGAACTTTTACCTTAGTTAACTTTCTATTACCAGGGTATCAGTTGGCGTTTACACACGAGAAATATTTACCTAGGTAAGTTAACTCCAATACCTCGGTAGCACGCTCAAGTCTAAACACGGCCTTAACTGAGCCGCCTTGAGATTGGCTATGAAAACTCACGCTACTCGAATAAGCCAAGGGTTGCAATTTCCTTTCTAAACAATTACCCCCCAGATAGAATGTCCACACGTAAGAAACTCACAAATCAGTAATAGCATGTACAAATAATCCATTGTCTCTCTGACAGTTAAAAGTTTCCGAAAAGCCAATCAAATGAAAGTTCTATCATTCTGTGATAAATATACCAAGGTCGTAGCGGCTGTTCATTCGAGCTCAAAAACTGATCAGCATTCCTACGAAGAGAATAAGAATATCAACAGTTTCAATGGAAAAGGTCTTGGAATTTTTAGCGCCAAAGACTTTCGGCAAACTACATTATGTGGCAGTGGTGTTTTGGATACTTATCGGTGGATCCTTCTTCGCCATATTCGCCGAAAGCAGCGAGTCCAGCTTCGATTTTCGCTGTAGCGGAGAGAAGAGTAAAGACATCGAACTGGTCCGAGAAAGATGTTTTGACCAATACCAAAAGCAATACAACAAATTCGGTTTTCCTATCTATTGGTTTGTACTCATTAATTTCGTCGTTATTCTAGTTGTTTGTGCTATTTACTCCCAATTAGTGAGACATACAGTCAATCAACTGCCTCGAAGAAACCGGCAGAACGCTGATCCAGAGAGAGAGCCGCTCGACCAAGAGAACCCATCACCAACTGGATACAAGCTATACATCGCTTATTGTTTTCAATTATTCACGAGAATTCTCTTAGGAGTTCTTTTCATCATCCTACAAACCCAACTGCTTTATCCTCTCAAGTTTTCTTCTAATTTTAATTGTTATTTAACTGATGGAAGCAATCAGCCATGGAATTCATTGGACGCCACACCAAACTCTACTCTACACGAATGTCTCAATCAACAAGCGACAACGAAAAGATTCGGGATGGACGCTCTCCTTTCGGTGAATATAATTTTTGTCGCTGGTATTGTGATTGAAACAGTTTACATTTTGTTACGGGCATGCATAGAAAGGGATTTCATGGAAAATTCAAAGTTTCAAAGAACTCATCTAAATGCTCCCCAGGATGAGTCGCCACAATCAGTCGGAAGGAACGGACAAGAAAATGTTGCTCTAGCGGAAAGCCAGCCTCAACAGCTCAACCAAGTTTCAAAGTTTGAACTGTTCATTGCAGAAACAAAGAAAATAATCATGAAACACAAACCTCAACTGTTTGAACTCCAACCATTTAATGCACCTAATCCAGGCGAAGCGGAAACAGCACAGAAACATTTAACTCTAGATCAGATTTACACAAACCTTCTGTTGATTGAGAACAGAGGTAAGCTCGAATCTCTTAAAAACCGTCAGGAGCAACTGAAAGTTTATCCGACTTCGCGCAAGGACACTTCACACCCAAAAAACCTGGAAGACCTCTTGAATGAAGAAAATAAGAAAGTTTTAATCGTCGGTCGACCCGGAATCGGTAAGACATTCTTTTGTACCAAACTTATCAGAGACTGGGCATCTGGTGCCATAATCCATTTTGATGCAGCTTTCTTCGTCAAATTCAGAAGTTTCAATGATTCAGCCGCCGACCTAAGCCTCAGAGAACTTCTGACGCAGTCCGAGCACTTTCCTAGTGGACAGCATCTGGATGACGAGATCTGGAATCACCTACTGGAAAACTCTGAAAAAGTTCTCATACTTTTTGACGGACTGGATGAGTTCAAATATAAGGAAAAGATGGCCGTGCCGCTCCCTCCTTGCAGAGGCAATGAAGAGAAGAAGCCACTTCAAACTCTTTATCAGTGGCTTGTGACCGGGGAACTTCTTGAAAATGCCTCAGTGTTAACCACTACAAGACCTACGGCTGTGTCGAGCATCAAGCACCTTCTCTTTGACAAAACCTTTGAGGTTTTGGGCTTCTCATCGGAACAAATTAAAGAATACGTCTATAAATTTGCCGGAGATGACGAGGAAGCAGGCGAAATATTATGGCGACACATCAGCAGCAACATGAATTTGCTTTCGCTCTGTTATGTCCCGGTAAACAGCTTCATTGTGTGCTCAAGTCTGTTACAATCATTGCCAGCAGACAAAACCGCTGTTGTTACCCTGCCTTCCAGATTAACAAACATTTATGAGATCGCAGTGCCAGAGTTTTATTGGAAACACACGAGAGAAATCCGGGTAATTGTGAAGAAGAGCTCCCCAAAAAACCTGTCGGCCGACTGTCGGCCGACTGTCGGCCGACAGTTGACCGACAGGCGGCCGACAGTCTACCGACAGGTTAAGAAAAAAGAAAAATTGTGTAAAAAACGAACAGTTAACGTGACATAACAATCCGTAATGGTGATGTATGACTCGACAGACTTCACCTACTTACCGATCGACGGCAAAGTTGGTAGTATGTAAAGAAACGTTTCTTCCAAAATGTTATCAGATGCGTATAGGATATATCACTTGCGTAATTTACAACACACCAGACAATCTAAGAATCGCATAGGAAGATAATTTAATCGAAAACTCGGCCAAAAACTCTGAAAACCATAAGCTACGTATCAATACAAACACTTTCGTTCCAATCGCCCAACAATGCAACGCGGCCTCTTATGGTATGTTAAGTATGTATGTATGTATTTGTTGCTAGCATCGTAATCTATCTTGCAGGTTTGGGATGAATTGCTATTTCCAATTTCAAGTTTAATAAATGATACAACTGGCCGACAGTCAGACTTCGGCGCTACATCCCGGTCATGAGCAACATGAGGAGAGAGGGGCAGCTGTTGCCAATGAAGTTCGCGGCACGATTTTACGAGTGAAATATCTTGTATATTTCACCACGCACAAAACGGCTCCTTTAGGAGCCACCAAATCTTGAAAGTCAATTGTCAACGTATTAAACATGTTGGATGTTGTATCAAGCGAGGCACGATTCTACGAGTGAAATATCGGATCACTCAACGTTTCTGGTAAACCAGACCAAAAACTCTTGATCTAAAACGACCACGATACCTCGTTTTGCCACTCTGCGACAAACGCAAATTAAAAAATTAATAATTTAAACCCATATGCTTTTGTAACGGCAAACTTAGAATCCCTAACATTGTGTGATCGTTTCACGGACAAGCTACCGACAAGGTACCGACAGGTTACCGACACATTACCAACAGTCGGCCGACTGTCGGCCGACTGGCGGCCGACAGGTAGCCTATATTTCAGGCAAAACCTGTCGGCCGACAGGTTTTTTGGGGAGCTCTTCTTCACAATTACCATGTTGGTATATTGTAATATATTGTTTCATTTCTCTTGCTTTCTTAGGGAATTGATGAGGGAAATGAGGAGGCAATTGGTAAATTTATGGCTGATAGTACAGCTAAACTTACCTCTGCTCTTAGGTAAAGTCATTTCTCTCTAATTTCAACAAGTTGCAAGTTCTATCTATAAGTGTTTCTCTTTGCGAGTGTAAATCTTCGATGTTAAAAGGAACTCACATGAGAAGGCTTACCCCACTGTATCATTTCTTCAAAGAATTAAGATGACACTACTGCATAATTATGTTCTTGTCACATTTTACAGTTCACTTCCAGAATCACTTGAGAAGTAGAGAATTATAGACATGCACACAACTATTGCCACATTTCTCACTTATTAAATTGTTTGAAAATACTCAATTTTTCTGATTGTATCTACTGCCCTTTGAAAAGTTAGTATCTACTATTTCAGGACAAATTTATCCTGGAAATCATTCAGGATCCTGAGGGTTAGTTATAGAATTTTTACATGTGGAATTGTATGGTAGGGAGGTGATAGTGAAAGTTTGTAGGATACAGTGAAATTTTACTTTTTCCATAACTCGAGTCCTCGTATTATTGAATTTTTCCACTCTATATTCAGCCGAAACTTCTCAGGATAAACTTTGGCTATTTATAATCTACCCTGTTTCTGGACCAACCATGTCACTGGTGAGTAACCATCAAGTGTTCGTCGACAGATAATCGAGGATAAGATCAGTGTTACTTCATTGTCACAGTGTGCTAGTCATTGACTAAGAAAATTCACAAACACCTTTCAACCAATCAGATGCTTAGCTGAAACATCACGATTTGTTACTCACCTTTTTTTGTGCTATGGGCAGTTGTCTTTATCCTACATTGAGCTCTTAAAGATTTTTTGGACTTTCTGCTGACTCAAAGCTTTAAACGCTCTAAAATCACCCTAAACATTTGGTTTATCGTTACTTTGTTGTTTGTCATTCTCAGTTTTCTAATATCCAAGTTGGTTTAAAACTGGGTTTTACTTTTTCTATTTTGGGTTTACTCTAAAATCCAAACTTGGTAAAGATGTAACATTTTCAATTTCGATTTAGAAGGTGGACTTTTTTTATTAACTAAACTGGAAAACGAGAGAAAACTTTGATTGGCAAAGGGATTATCCAAATAATTAAAATTATATTTAATTTGAATTTTTGCAAATCCAGATATGGATTCAGCTCATCACATGATAAACATAACTTTGTCAACTCAGTAATCCTGGTTTGCATTACCAGACAACAAACTTGGAATTGCACTATCACAATATCAACCAAAAGTGGAAAAAATAAGAGAAACCCATCACTAGAAAATTGCCTAGGTACAAGTTTTTTTTAAATAAATCTGAGTTATGGATAATGACATATCCAGTGTGATGAATGATCAAAATCAAATGTAGCTGTAGGGCTTTGTGTGATAACCAACTTCAGTAACTGTAAAAAGCACATTCACCACCAAATGTCCTAGTCGCCACACCCTACATGTAGTAGCTTTCAACAGATCAGTTATCACAGCCATGATGCTCTAAAAAACAGCACACATCTTGTCCTTCCCTTCTTAGGCAGTTTCAGTTTACATTTAGTGCCAGTCGGATTAAGTTCCTTGATTAGCTGAACATAGAACTGATAACTGACCACCTTCTCTATCCAGACCAAGGTGATGAAGTCAGTTGATGCAGTTGCCATTGGCTTGTTGGGAAAGATCAATCATGGATGCATCAGGGATGTACCGGTAAGTGTTCTTTTACGGACAAGTGTACGGGGATAACACAATTTACCACATTTGTTTTTTGGTTTAGACCTCGAAGGCATCCTCTTTTTTGTGAAGAGATATGAAGACATTCCTTTGACCAACATCTCTCACAGTTTATAAATTATCCTCCATTTACCTCATCACAACTTTACTTGCCACAATTTTGATTTCCCTATTTACATATTAATCAACTCTAAAAAATATAGTTCGTTCCTTTAATTTGATATTTATAAAATCAAAGAGTGTTACGAACCATTTTTTTTCTTAACAATACTTGGAGTTTTCAAGGAAAAGAATGACAAGTTCTTTTTCTTTTCATAGAGATTTCCCCTTGATGCCAAGTATCCAAAATATTTTTCATTGACTAGTATCAATTTTCTTGAGAGAAAAAGAGCAGAGTGTTGACATGAAAGGTGTTTCTTTTCCACAGCAAGCTGCAGGTTCAGAATTATTGAATCAAACCTGTTTTCACTGAGAACAATCATAAGTTGACCCTCTAACTCTCATTAATGAACAAGACTGAATTTCTTCATGCAATTTCAATACAATATCAACCCAAAGAGCCATGAGAATGAAGAAAAATGTCATTTAAGGGAATGTTATTTGATCCAATGCCAAATTCTCTGAGCTAACATCATAAGAATTTTATGGAAGACAGTCAGGAGAATTACCCCTTTAACTCCCAAGCTACTACACATTTCCTTGTAAATTGGTAACGAGAATTTGGTGTTAGATCAAGATAACAACTTCTACCTGATAAGTTCGAGTATTGTCATTACCTGTTTGCTGGATAATGTATGGATTTTATACGGAGAAGTTACAGGTTCATCACTTCTGTGAGTTAAAGGGTTACTGATGAGATCAAGAGAGCAAAAGGGTAAAAACAGTCATCTCATGAAAAGAAACACCTCTGTCCTGAGCAGGGCTTCTACCAATATTCACTGAATTTCTGCACAAAACCTCATTGAAACCCATCCACGAAAATTCTCAGTTTGTTTAAAAAAGGGAAGTGGTGCCAGAAATTATTTTGGTTTTGTAGAGGGCAAAATTTTATTTTCCTAGCTTGTGTATTATACACAATTTTTTTCCAAGAATCGACAACCTAACAATTGTATGAAGACAGAAGGCAAAAATTCAGTGAATGTTTTGATAGTTTCATCGAAAAATCTGTAGTACTTGCAATCATAAATTTGAAAACAAGGAAAATCAGCACTGAGTCTATTTTGGTACATGTACGTAACTTTGCAATTTCAATACAGTAATAAATAATAATGGGAATTTATCCCCAAAATAACTTGTTTGAAAGTACAATTAAAAAAAATGACACCAAATTACATTTACAACTGAGTTGAAAAGTTTCCTTGTGCAATGAGATCACTGCTTTCCAGAATTTCCTTTGGAGAAATGACTGGAGGTAGCAGATTTTTTACCTCCGTTATCTTTCTCCTGACTAACATTGGCCTGTTTGTACTTTAATTCTAATGAATCATGCATTTCTATCATTTTATGACTGATTAAAATGTGGTAATTGTAACAGCAGCCCTTTAAGCAATACCATTAGCCACAATTGTGGCTAAATCCACTCTACTAGCTATGCTCCCACTGATAAGTTTTCTGATGAGGATTCAAACTTGCTCCAGTTGCTGGACAGCTTGTTGGATTTCATTTTCATGATGTGTTGTTCTTTCCTTAATAGAAAAGAGAACAATGTCAGTGTCAAGTAACAATGACTGATGAAGAAAAAGCTATTAACACATACAGTCAAACCTGTATCAAGCAGTTACCCATGGGGAAAGGCAGGGTGACGGCTTCATACAGGTTTCACAGAATATGAGTCCAATGCAATATATAACACAGTTTTTGCCATAATTGATCTCTTAATTTAAAGGTTATTCGAAAGCTTGCTCAAAAATGCACTGACTCTTTGTGAATAAACAGCATCAAAATATGGTGGGGTAGCGTAAAACAAAAAAACAAAACAAAACAAAAAAACAAGAAAGCAAAATTACTGCAGACTGCTATTCATCAGTTGGACCTCTGGGTCATAACCATAACAATTGACATGTTTTATGTCCTGCATACTATTTATCCTGACAGTTCTTGGAAGAGAGAGAGTTTTCAATGTGTTGAGAACACTGATTTGAACTCAAAGTACTAAAATTTGTACGAGGAGATAAACGTGGAATAAATTTTACCTGAGAAACTATTCTTAGTCTTATTTTAGAGGTTCCACTTTAATTGACTCTTCTATCCAGGTAGACAACAATGCAAACAGGCCATTGGCACTTAGTCAAGGATGACCATGACCACTTTAATTGCAGCGGTGAAAATTACAGTTACTGTAATTAAAGAGAGAGAAACTTGGGATTTTGACAACTGACTGCTTTACTACAGGGTCATTACGTGATATGGTGCCGCTTAGTACAGTTTCAACTATATGCTTATAACCCATTTCAAAACAAAATACCTAGTTGTGCTTACAATGTTTTGTTGTGCTGCACTCATAACTCAACTAAAGAGTAACTGGAGATAAATGTGTCTTCTTTAGATAGCTTTAAAGTTGACAGACAATTTTTACTCTAGTCACTGGCTGGTCAGGTAGGCCAAGTCTAGGTTTCAGTTTATTATCTATTTAACAAATGGTAAACACCACAGCGTACACTATTGAGTTATGGATGCACGCAGGAGGTTGCTAAGCACGAAAGAAGCGTAAGAGTCGCTCGAGGCGACAGCCGAGAGCGACTCTAGCTTCTTGAGTGCTTAGCAAACCTCCCAAGTGCATCCATAACTCAATAGTGTACGCTGTGGTGTTTACCATTTGTTTTATAACATAACATTGATACATTGTAGCTAAAGAGTTCCCGTTTATTTAACAAATCTTACGCGACCAGAAAAAACAAGCGCGCGCGGAAAAATAGTCTTTGCATTTGCTCACGTCAGCAGCGTACACCCATGGGCAAATGGGGAACGCTAAATTGACCAATCAGAGCGCGCGCTTTACTTTGGTTATGTTATAATTAGCTATCGACAATGTTGAAAGTGTGTAAGTCTGCATTACTGGACAGTCTGCAGTATTTCTCTACAAGCATGAAAGCGTCCAAGCAACATGGATGCCATATTGGAATCTTTCAAGATGACAATTAAATGTGTTAACAGAATCAACAAGCCATGGACTTGTGTCAGTGACAGTAGGGATTTTAGTTTCTTATTTGTTGTATTGTTTTTCTTAATGATGTTTCATCCTAATAAAGAGTCACAGTGATTAGAGGAATGCAGGTCTTGTTATGCTAAATTTTGTACTCATCACTATGTTGATCACAAGCCTTGTGTTATTTAGCGTGATCAAGAACCAAGCAGAGTCCCAGCCAAACAACTTGCACATCTTTTGCACAAAAGCAGAAAAACACGAAAAAAGGTTCCCAAGTAAATTGTCATGAAAAAAATGTCCCTATGTCATCTACATTGCATTGCTTTGTCAATAAGTGTGATTTTGCCCACAAAGAAGTAAAGTACGTATGATGCACGATCCTCGCAGTAAAGAAGTAAAGTATTGCCTAAGTTATCATTGAAAGTTTAAGAGTAATCTAGCCTCTGGTATTGCTTTACCTAGACCAAGAAATCAACAGTCTAGAAATTTACTTTTTATATTTCATCAGAGGGCCATGAATGCCAAGCTTATTTATTATACTCCACTGTTGACCAATCTAAGTTCACAAAAAACGCTGCCTGCAGCTTATCCCAAGTTTACAACACTCTCAATCACACAATCATTCACAATAATTTTATCACAAGTAGAGATGTAGAAATAAATCCCCTGTACTCTACAAAGCACAGTTGAATAATAATGAAATATTATCGTTTTCTTCCACCCCTTGTCCTATCAAATTTACAATACCATAATGAATAAATGGAATGATTTAGTTTGTTCATTTAGAGAGAGCAAACTGCTGCTTTTGTTAAGTTCTTATAAAATAAATTGTGGCTTCTAAATACAATTTCTCCTTCTGCCCTGCATAAGTTGGCTTCAAAGACTTCTCAGCATTGAAAATCCTCTCTCACATTAAAATAATGCACTTCTCAGCGACTTCGTTTTTCACAATTTTTCTGGTGAACATGCCCCAATACCCTCTCCCCTCCCCCCCACTTGATGGGTGATGCCCATGGCATCTCATTCTTCACCAGAAGCTGCTTGACTCATTGTAATCAATTTTTACAACTAATGTATCTCCAAATAGTTTCTCATCAGAAAAGAGAGCCACTTATAATCATTCAACAGCAAAAAGACAAACTGCAGTGGAACACAAGTCAGAACACTGTAAACTTTCTAGAAAATTTTGCACAAAGGTTTTTAATTAATCTGTAACTCTTGTATTAAGTCTTGGTATAAAAGGGAGATTTGTGTCCACCACTGCTCTGAATGAAATGCATAAATGCGTTTACAAAGACTGAAATGAGGTCCCAGGAAAAATTTAAAAAATGTACCACATTCGAGTCCAGTATGTATATTGATTAAATCTCCAAGCAAAACAGCAGGCGTTTGAACAAGCTCTTATGTTGTAAAAGACCATTGCTTTCTGTTTTATGAAGCATCCAACTACATGACTTTTTCAGCCATGAGATTTTGGTTGCATATTTTTTGCATCGTACCATTGTACGTTAAATTTTGTACATGTCAAAAATATTGAACAGTGTGTGAATTTGGACAGATTGGGATAATTATAGACAAAGTCAATCACGATCGATAAGAGAAAGGCTGATGTATGGCTACGGTAACGGTGTATACGGTGTTTGATAGATTCGAGATTAAGCTGACTTAATAACTCACCATACTCAGTTGATTTAGGAAATTTAAATAATGTTCTAAGTTTATAAAGATGTGTACGTTCAATTTTATCAGATAAGGTGCTTGACAGCCCAACAAAAAGAGGAGAACAATAATCAAAATGAGGAGGTATATAGGCCTTATATATTCTCATAGCAGTTTTACTATCGATAAAGTTGCTTATTCTTCCAAGAGCACCAGCTTTGGCATGTATTTTACTAAAGATATTCTTAACATGAGTAGTATATGATAATTTACTGTCAATTGTCACACTAAGGAATTTGAGTTCGTCCTTTATTTCGACATTGCTATTGTCCAACAATCCGTTTACCTAAAAAATGTTATTTTGGAAAGAGTACCCACAGGCGGCTCAAACAAATCCATCTTTTTCATCCCCTCTACTCCTCATACAGTCTTTCTTTTTTTATAAGAGGAGGGCACTTGGGGTTTATTAGAAACTGCAAAACCCTTGAAAAAATCATCCAATACCGCAAAACTGCAAAAAAAGAAAGGAAAAAAAAACTCCATCAAAACCGAAAACCTATTTGTAGAACCAGTACTTTTCAGGCCTCATACTTTAATCGCATTGTTAAACTCTGGAACCTTACTTGCTCCGTCTTACCATCCACCAGCTTTGACAACCCAGGTTCGTACCAGAAATCTGTCCGCAATGTAATGCTGATATCCCAACCCCACCAAATCAGCATGTGTAACCTATGTCGCATTTTTAATTTTATGCGGAATAAGACGACAGTCAAAAGTCCTCTGACAATCACCTGAGCAAGTATTTAACAATTAATGGCTAGACAATCAATAACGGGTCCATCCTTTCATTATCATTATCATTTATTTATTTGTTTTAGCAGGTTGATTAATTTGGCAGCTGTAATAGCTGATGTGGACCTGCTGTCCTAACCCACCCTTCCCACCCCAGGGGAGGACATCCATCACACAGTAATCTCGTGTGTGGGAAATTAAGAGGCTGTCCGCCTAAGAACGGACCAGGCAAATTTCGGACTTTCACCGATTTCCCTAATTTTTACTGTATAAGTCGAGACTTCTATCCCATGAACAAATATTGCGTTTATTTTGAACCAGTCTGGTTTTTTCACTTTTGAGGTGATCTTTTTCGAGGTGACCTCAAAGGCACCCAGTTTCCCCCCCGGACCTCCATAATTTAGCTACAAAAGTCGATCGCTGCTGTAGCCGTATTTTCAATTCTAACGAGCTTTCTATTTTATATGTCTCAGATCAACCTTTTGCCATTGCGTTAACGGTAAAATAATCACACTATATATTTTTCACTGAGTTACAAATTTTTCAAAATACTTACCTGGAGCACTGAAATTTGTGATGCGCGAGGTACATGTGGTTGAAAGCTATTTTCTCTTATGTGGGACCTAATCTCGAGTCAAATCTATTACAGCCTATAAGCACTTACACCTAATAAGTAAATTATGGAATAGAACTTTTGGGTACTCTTCATGGCGCGCCGCAGAGAGCTTTGCGAATTTAACAAACATTTGCCATTTTGATCGAAACCAAAGATAACGCGATCCGCACATGAATCCGATTTGTAAGCCCTAACGGCCTAAAACTGCTTGAAGATAAAGTACCAACTCCTTAATGAAGTATCAAATCGATAAAGATATTTTTTGTCCGTTTTACATGGCATGGAGGAAATGTTTCAGAATAATCTTTCTCCGTAGTCATATGCAAATTAGCTGCATGCGTTCCTTGTTTTTCGACACACGCGTCCAAAATAGTTTCCGTAGCAATATTTGACCGTGCAAACAATAGTTTCTATAGAAGTGGAAACGTTACTGTTGTATCCCCTTTGGACTTGAGAAACTTACTTAATGTTCAAGAGCGCTAGCCTTTGTCTTCAGTTATCAACGACGTGCCAACGGAATTTGTCGTTGAAAAAGTTGTTCATTTCACTCGTGTTTATTATTGGGGCCAATTTGCCAGATTTGACCATTTCTTCCAGCTATTTGCTAAAGTTTTCCTTTTAAGTGGTTAGCAAGTTGTTCATCATCATTTGTAGAATGACATCACAGTTGGTTTGTTAGCCTAATGGTAAGAGCGCTGAACCGGCCGTGTTGCAAAAGTCAAGGGTTCGAATTACGTTCAAGCATGAATTTTCAGGTTTATTTTCGCAAATTAAAAGTTTCGTCCATAATTGCGATGAACTTCTTCTCGTTCCGCAGTTCCAATATACTGTATTCATATATTCATCATTTCAAAACGGTATTTGTTGAAGAGGTGAAATTTAAATGTTTACTTTTTCAACGTGACTGAGTCAGTGACGCCTGGTCACGCAACATCTAGTTTCAGAGGTTTGTCTTGTCGTCGAACCAAACGCGAATCCCGAAGATATGCAATGTGATTGAGTCATCGAGAGTAGGAGAATCCTGCCGGGAGAAATTGAAAAATAATACAAATGATCGAAACTGGCATTTTAATAAACTCCTGCAAAATTCACATATCATTAATTTCTCGAAATTAAGAAAATCACAAACCTATACCTACGCGTAAATGCGATTAACATTTCCCACGGTCAGGGTAGTATTTTTTTACTTTCTTTTTTCTCTTTTAATTTTTGTGAGTTAAGAACATCGCCAAAAACTTAATAACGACAAATTTTGAGAGATTTTCGCGAATTTTCTCAGAAGTGAGTAGGTTAATTCGCTGAGTACAACTGTTTATCAGGTTACTTTGATGCTGTGCCTATTGTTCTAAAACAAACTCGCTCCACAGGCACCATCATTTGTTTTCCTGGGCTATGAAGCTTCTAATATAGTTTAATTAAAGCATTGAAATTCCTGTATAAATGACATCAGTTGATCAATAAGGTCTTTTTTCCTGTCTCTCGATTTAAATGGTACTTCAAAAAACGACAAGATTTCTTTGAGCATTGCTACATTAAAGAGACTAAGCTTATTCTCCTTTGCGCACTCACACAGATTAAAGGCATCGTAGGACAGAGGGTGCTGCGGCTTTAGTTCATTAAGGATGTGTTCCATCAGCCGTTGTCCTTGAGCTTCTTCTTCCTATAGGGACAGTTTCTTCGGATTTTGTTCGATTTCTGAGGGTGTTCGTTGCCTTTTTCTGTTTGCTGTAAGG
This sequence comes from Stylophora pistillata, assembly GCF_964205215.1. NCBI lineage: Eukaryota > Metazoa > Cnidaria > Anthozoa > Scleractinia > Pocilloporidae > Stylophora > Stylophora pistillata. The sequence continues at coordinate 10,099,940 of NC_142524.1, read as the reverse complement.
CGAGAGAAAAACCCCTACACTTGGCTCTTGGTAAGCCACTCGTCTCGGTCAAACAAACTATTATTCTGCTCGTCTCTTGCCTTTCGCACATCATTTGAAACCTGCTGAGTGTCAGATTTTAGCCCTGATTGTTCGCCTTGATCAAAATTTGCTGTTAAATAATTCTTAACTTTGCAACTGAATCTAGTGGATCCTGCTCGTGGCTTGGGTAGGGCCCAGCCCTAGCTAGCCCATACTGACAGTGTTTACTGGAGGCATTGAGTCACGTACAACCTGGTGGGTACTAGTTTCCTACTGTGGTTCGTCAGTGATGCTGACTGATGTAGTAAACCTCTCTGCCCAATCTCTACGGAGTTTATCATATACTGTTTCTGACAGCCTTTCATCCTTCACACAATGGTCCCCTACGTTCAAATGTAAATCGAGCTCTGAAAACGTTTGGAAACTCTTCACGCATCCAGGCTCCGAACAGTCAAACATGTCCATCTTTGAATCGTCCAAATCATCGTCTTCATTTGAGCCCTCTGCTCCAGGAACTGTGTATTCATACACACGTGCATTGTGAAAAGGGAAGAGCTCCTCACTTACAACGAGAGCGGTGTCCCCTTGGTCATTTGAAACTAGCTGGTCGTAAGAAATCTCCTTGCCACGCCCTATTCCGTACGACCTCCACGCACGTATACTTTTTACCCCAAACTGGATGTTGTGTAGCTTGCTAAAAAAAATCTATCTTGTTCACTTCTAAGGTTCTCTTAGACTCGTCAACTTCACATACGCACGCAGATGTACCTTTCACTGGTCTCTCAGAGAGTGCCTTTCTCATGTCTCCCGCTGTTAGAATGTCGTGTCCTTCGTTGCAGAAACATTGGATGCATGTTTTCATTGGGCACAGGATACGATCACACAATCCTTGCCATACTGTGACTCTGAAAAGTCATACCGTAACACTTCAATACCTGCCCGCTGACCGATAAAAGAAGCTCTTAGGAAAACGAGCTCTGTTGCGTCTTGCCGGAAAAAAAACATCTCTTGCTACTAAAGAGAGGTTAAGGAAATATTACTGATAAGATCTTCGATGTCCACTTCTCTGTGGTTGATGATAACAGAATTAGTTGGCGATAAGCGTGCAAAACAAACACTGCTGTTTTACTTAATCAGCGCTTCGTGGGAGATGAAAATGGCCATAAACTCAAAAAATACCTTGCCTTAGAGGTGTAGAATAATATGCTCTTCAGTTAAAAGAGACAGCTCTTTGTGTTTAAGAACATTGTAGAAAAAAATTTTTATGGACACAATTTTAAATAATGCTAATTTGCATAATTTATTAACTATAAACACAGGTCTTTCTTCCTTAGAACACCAATGTTTTCAACTCAACGGCGAAAAAGTCGCATGATATGTATTTTTCAATATAAAAATCCGCTCTTCAGTTTTATTTTATGATTTGTAACAAGTTCTCAGATCCCAAATTTACCTGTTGGTCGGATCGCGTTATCTTTGATTTCGATCAAAATGGCGAATATTTGTGAAATTTGCAAAGCTCTCTGCGGCGCGCCATGAAGAGTGCCCAAAAGTTTTATTCCATAATTTACTTACTAGGTATAAGTGCTTATAGGCTGTAATAGATTTGAGTCTAGATCAGGTCCCACATAAGAGAAAATAGCTTTCAACCACATGTACCTCACGCATCACAAATTTCAGTGCTCGAGGTAAATATTTTGAAAAATTTGCAACTCAGTGAAAAATATATACAGTGTAATCATTTGACCGTTAACGTAGTGGAAGAGGGTTGATCTTAGACATATAAAATAGAAAGCTTTTTAGAGTTGAAAATACGGCTTCAGCAGCGATCGACTTTTGTAGCTAAATTATGGAGATGGGGGGGGGGGGAAACTGGGTGCCTTTGAGGTCACCTTGAAAAATATCTCGTAAAAATGAAAAAACCAGACTGATTCAAAATAAACGCAATATTTGTTCATGGGATAGAAGTATCGACTTTCACAGTAAAAATCAGGGAAATCGGTGAAGGTCCGAAATTTGCCTTATCCGTTCTTAGGTGGACAGCCTCTTAACGTCTCCTGCCCCAACCCTGCAGGAGACGGGACCTCTATTTATTCGTCCCTATCCGAGAAGACTAGAATATCTAGTCTAAATATCTAAATAACCATTTCTTCATGTTATAGAAAGGTAGCAAATTCTTCTCAATTATTTTAAGACCTTGAGTGTTGGTCCGGCCTGGGCTCGAACCCTCGACCTCCCGCACTACAGTCTAGCGCTCTATCCATTGAGCTAACCGGGAGGCGGTTTACCTTTCCAATGCATGTAAACCTTCTGTTTTGGGCCCTGAGTAAACTTGGCCATTATTTCCACTCCATTTGGAATATAACGAAATACGACGCTCATCGCATGGCCCTTGTCATAAGACGTTATGAAGCGTAAGCTGATACAAGGAAAAAAAAGAAAGCAATCTTATTTCCGTACATGTTGAAGCCTCCGCGATGCAGGCAAGATCGCCATGTGGCATGTAAGCGTTTCCTCGAATCACGTTTTCCCGGCCGTCGATACTCGGTGTAGTGGGAAAGGCGTTATTCGATGAACGCTTAAGCAGTGCTTCATAGCCACCCACTATATATTTCTTCTGGGAATGCGCAAAATAAAACTCACCGAGAAAGGTCCAGATCCACCAAGGATGGGAAATGGAACAAAAGTAGCTGCTGCATGTCGGTTGCAGTGTGGTTTTTTGTGAAGGCGATTTCCTTCACTCTCCCTGCTGCTCTCAAGCGGTTGAATTCGCTTCTGTTGGGCATAGCCTTGGTTCTTTTGTCAAGATGGACAAAAGTTCTTGAAAAAGCCCTGGAACCGTGCCGTTTTGGACAGAGCGGAGCAACATCGCTATCGCTGGAGTCACTCATGTTCCGCGCGGCCTTTGTAGAGAAAAAGAGAAAGAGAGCTTTTCTTTGAAAACTGTTAAGTAGTAAGGTGATACATTACCTATTGTCTACCGTTTAAATCTGGTCCCCAGGAGAGCACACAGTTTCCGCCATAACAACCTGTATTGTAGTCTGAGCTAACACATAGCCTAGTAGTAACCAATTTGAACGCAGCGTTGATAATAGACCACTAGTTGGAATTTGCTAACTATTACGATCCCCTGAAATTGCGATGTTTTTTTCCTTGCAGATCAAATTAATTCATACCCAGTCTTTTTCGTCGGGAAATATGAGTCGTTCGAGTTTAGTCATTATCATCATCATCATCTTTATTTAAACACGGAGTCTCGTTCATACAAATGCTCTTCCAGAGAGCCGTGCGAAACTAATATAAGTACTAATATAAATAGCATTAACGTATAAATATAAATAACATTAACTAAGAATAATTAAAAAAATGGTTCTGAAGGTATAAATCGGAAAGAAATAACTTCAGGCTTGTCTGTCCCTTAACAGTATTTGATAAACTATTCCAGAGAACCGCCCCTCTATAGTGGAAACTGTTTTTTCCAGGTTCAGTAAACGGTCTTGGCAAAAACGAATTATGTATAGAATTCCTCAGGTTTAATGGGTGTATAGCGTTTGTACTAATAAAAATTTGAGTCAAATAATCGGGTAAAATTTGATTTTTTAATTTATACTTTATTGTCGCTAACTGCTTTTCCCTTCGTGCCTCAAGATTGTCCCACACAAGTTCATCCAGAATATCAATTGATCGCCTGTCATATCCAGAGGAAGTAACTACCCTGGCAGCTCTGTTTTGTAGGGTCTGGAGTCTATTACGAATCTCCTCCCCACAACTCTCCCAAAATATATTACAGTAATCGAAATACGGTAGCACAATGGATTTGAACAACATATTTAATATAATTATAGTAAGGTATGATATGCCCTATACGTCGCAGAACTCCAATCCCTCCAGAGGCTTTCTTAGCAATTGTGTCTACATGATATCTCCAAGTTAAAGATTTATCTATTTCAACGCCAAGATATTTACACGTCTTATCCCTTGTAAGGGGTTTTTGATCGACATAAATACTAAACTGGTGCTCGAGGTGTTTTTTCTTAAATTGACACGCTACAATCATATATTTTGTCTTTATCACATTTAGGCTAAGTTTATTTGCTGCATGTTCGCCATGATTGTATTTCATGTAGATCATGATTCATGTGTTGTTCTAAGACGTACTCATCAGAATGTGCAGTAGTTAAGCTAGTATCATCTGCATACGTCCGCACTTTAGAATAGAGATTACACGATGGAAGATCATTTATATAAACCACTTCAGCAATGCGGTAGTAAGCAGAATGATAAAAAACCTCAAGGCAGAGGTTAGAGAAGATGAGTACTGCATCCTGTATCCTGAAGAGTATGCTCTGCCTGAAAAGGACGAAAGCGACTCCCACAGCAGCACAAGCGACGAGGAAGAACTTGAAGAAGATTAGCAGGTAGAATCAATGTTCAATTCTAACAGTAACTTTATTTCTTCAAGATAGTTTACAGGCCTTTGTAGATTGCAGGTAGCTTTGGCTATTCTGGTCGAGCAACTGCTATTTTAACTGTATTGTATTGTATTTAAGAACCTTTAATGAAGGGAAAAATGAGAAAAAAAGATTAAAAAATCCAACAATAAAGAGATGAAAATGAAGTAAATATAAAGATAGAAACCTTACTTTTGTTCATTCAGTTCCTTAGAATTGTAGTCTGCAGCCGCAAAAACGTTGTTAAAAGCAATAGGAACTTCTTTAATAGATTTTAAAACTTTCGCATTTATTTCTGTAGGGATGTACTTTTTAAGAATAGTAAAACTTATCCAAACCTTAAAACGTTACTAAAATTTTTTACGTTACCCCCCTTTTTTGCCTAATTTTTTTAGATGGCCCATCCTTTAGGGCCGGTTTTTTTTGGGTGACCCCCCCTCCAATCCCACTAGTCCCCCCCTACCTTGTAAAAAATGAACGTTCCCTTAAGTACGGTAATTTGACAACTCTGTCATAGCAAATGGCTCATCAACGACTTAAATGCCAGCTGGTATAGTCAAACGACTGTTGACACACTGAGTCTTTCTCGAAATTTGCGTCTGTATAAATTTCAGTTCATACTGTAAACAGTAACAACTAGAGTAATAAGCTCAGGTTTGTTTTAGCCTGAAACTGTAGCACCTCTGCTTTGAAGTCTTTTGACGAATTTCTTTCTCCAGGATGTCCTATCCCACGCATCTTCCTCATTAGAACTACTGACTTCCCTCCATATTTGCACAGCCTTCCCCTTGGCCGATTTCCTTCAACCTTTATTTTCCAGGGGTATCTTGAAGGGTATCTTTTATGGCATCATTAACAACACAGAAAGCTGTTGTATCGGCTTCTAGCGTGTAATTTCTATTGACAACTTGCGTTAAAGTGAACGGAAGAACGTCGAGTGAACCATGAATATAAACAACTTTGTCCTATCTTTATCAATATATATAAATATTTCTTGTTTTGTTTTTTGGTTTTCTTTTATATGAGACACTACTTTACAAAACGTTCGAAGAAGATGATGTTTTGAAGCTGACGCCACTGGGACCGGCAGTGTTAAAAATGCTTTAAATTTTGAAGTAAAACTTGACATACTGGATACCAGAATAGTCTCTTCTACCAAACTGGGGCACCCTGGGATTGAAGACAACTGGCAGTTAGTGTCTCCCAAACGCCCCCACCCCCCTAAAAAAATTCCTTCCTCCTCTCCTTTCTTTAGAACTCTGAATTTCCATTCACACTCAAATGTAACCCCGCCAGCAAAGGTCTCTCTCGTCAACTTTCAGTGGCATTGCCCGCGATTAATTATCTTCAATTACAATTCAAGAATCCATTTATCATCATCATCACATAATCGTGAACTCACGCGAATACCACGTTGCTGTTTTTTATATATTCTGACTTTTATAATCTGTAGTAACCACTTGAAATAGTGCGAATAAAGAGTTTTCTTTCCTTCCTTTCCTTTCCCAGCCTAATTGACAGGATAAGCACATACAACAAAACCGAAAAACAAAACAAGAAATGTTTATATATACTGATAAAGAAAGGACAAAGTGCTTTACATTCATGGTTCACTCGAAGTTCTTCTGCTAACGTTTACGCAAGTTGTACATAGAAATTACACGCTAAAGCCTTGGTCAACAACGAGGAAAAAGAAAGGATCTTTGAGGCGCCTAAAACACAAGAACCTCTTCATGTATTTCCGTTTTTAAACATGACATTCCCTATCATTTCATGCATTGGAAAATACTAATCTATGTAATTAAAGATAGCAACGAATGTCTGCAACTGGAAACGAGACGATATATGTTAGTACAAACCATTAACATAGTTGAATTGATATCAGGGTATTGGACGAATTTAGAGTTGTGAACTATTTCACCCATTTTGAGCAGAGGACGTTTCACAGCGTGCAAGAGAAAAGGAGTTTTACTCTTGATGCTGTTAACTTGCCAGTGCGCACACCATTAACCACTCGGGAGTTTTCGGGGAAATGTATGTCCCTAAGTCGCCGTCGGAAAACTTGATATTAAGGCCTCTAATGGGTGGGGTGAAAAACCGCTTTCCCAAGAAAACCTGCGACAGAACCTCGGTGATAGAGATAAATAGAAGGAAGTATGTAAATATACTGACTTAGTAATACTAGATTTCACATGGCAACGAAAGATCGAAGAATTTGAAGATAAATGCAACATTGAATGAAAGGGGTGGCCATAGCTATGTGAAAAAACTAAAAAGATTATCGGCAAGGTGGTCAAAGATAAACGATAAAAGGAAGGGGTACTTCAATGTACACAAATCGTTTGTTCCGAAACAAAATATAACCCGAAACTAGTTTTGGTTCGAACTTACTGGGGAAAAAAGAGCTGCTAGTGTTTTCGCGCTGGTGGGTCTCCCATATTTGGTAGGGGATGCTAGTCGGAAATTGTCGAAAATATCTCTAGAACATGGTGGAGCCTTACGAAGGTGGGCATTTCAACACATGACTTCTAACCATAGCGGATACCGGAAAAAAAGGCCTGTACAGCCTCCGAAAGGATTCCGAACCCTAAATGATCCCCAACCTTGAAATGATCCCCAAATTGACCCGGAAATGATCCCCATTTTTCTTCTTGTCGACCCCGAAATGAATTAGAGAATGTTGATTAAACATGGGAATGTGGATTGCTCGAAAATGAGGGAAAGTAAAAGCATTTTTTCCTATCTAATAAATTGATTTATGGCGCCGATATTAACAACTAAAAGAGGATAAATTAAACTAAGATTAGGGAAAATTTGGAAAAGATGCGCTGAAGCTAATTAATGTTTTTATGAAAGGCGGAATGAAACTGAAAGTTACTTATCGATCGTAAGAGTCATTCCTGATGTGAGGTCTTTGCTGTCACATGAAGAAAAGTGTCACAGTGCAGTGAACATGTGTCCATTGGAATGTCTGCACAAATACATACGATATGCTCTCGACCCCGACGCAAAAGGGAACATAAATTAAGTGTATTAAATAAACTAAGTTACATGCACATTATTGCATTGTAGTAAGAATGCATAATTTTTACAGTTGTTACAAATGTATTAGTTTCTCGTTAAATAAACCTAATTTGCATTGCATTGTATACCGAAGTGCTGAAAATCAATAAGCTATAAATTATTAACCTGGAAAATTGAATTCGACCCCGATAACTGGAAACTCCGCTAACTCAAGCAGTTTTTCGTTACCCTTAAGACTTCGAGTTAACTGTGGTGTACTGTAGTTTCCCTTTGTTTGATACTTCGTAAGAATAAAAATAAATGAAAGGATTGCAGCATTACCACAAAGAACAAAAAAGCAATCAACAGTCCTATGTTTAATCAACATTCCCTAATTCCTTGGGGGTCATTTCGGGGTTGACAAAAAGAAAAATGGGGGTCGTTTCGGGGTTGGGATCATTTCAGGGTCGATCTGGGGATCATTTCAGGGTTGGGGATCATTTCAGGGTCGGGATCATTTTGGGGGCTGTACAGGCCTAATTCAAATTGTATTTTTAAAATTGTATTTAACCCTCCCCCCCTCCTAAGATATCTACCATACCCATGAATCACTAAAATTCACGAAACACCCCAAAACGGCGATTTGTGGAACAAGCGTGAGTCTCCTGCTTTTCTTGAAACGCCATCGTGATAGCAAAAAGTGGAAAAAGAGTAAATTTGTCCAGAGTGAGTACATAATATTTAGGCATAGGGTGGAGAAGCTAACTATGAGATTTGCAATGAAATACTGTAGAAAATGCAAAACCCGCGTCCGGAGAGTGATATAATTTCACCAGTTTACCAAAGAACTTACCTCTATGAACAATTTGATGGAATTGAAAAGAACTCTGAGCGCGTATCGGCAAGAAAAATAAAGATATTATTGTTAATATCATTATCAACCCGATCTCTAATAACGAAAGGCAACAGGGGATACCATGTCAAAAGCTAAATAGCTGTTTGAGGGAAGATTATGCCGCAAACCTTTGGTCAACGTTAAAACCCAATTTTTGTCTCAGCGGATAAGAACAATAAAGCAACTCAAGCATAAGTGCTAACAGAACACGGTGGCTACAGCAACAACGTAGATAAAAGAGAAAATAAGCGCGAAATGGACCTCAGACTGACACCTGATTGGTTCGATGACAGGACATGCTGGGAAACGCTGATTTTCACTTGATGAAATTCACTCGCACGCAATGGAGAGCAAATTGGAAAAAAAATGAAACGACCTTAGGGTATTGTGATGTGCTCCCTAACCTAATGTAAACTGAACAGGACGAAATGATATCTCACGTTAAAGGCTGATATCGCGGCCTTTTCGTATTTTATAGAATAAACAAACGAAGTATTCAGTACGAATTGGGTTATCTGCGCCATAATTGGAATGCGCTAAAGCAGGTGTTTCATTGAATACACCACCGAAAGGAGACGGTGATTTTGGAAAGACATTAATGACCAGTAGCTCCAGAAACGTTGCCCCGTGTAGGTTGTAAGAAACGTGGCCCAGTGTAACACCATTGAGGTAACTTGTTTGCGAGATAAGTTGTAAGAGTGAGAAATTGCCTGGTGTAACAGCGCCTTAATGCAGAAGCGCAATAAATTTCGGCGTAATTAATGAGCCATCAAGGGCGTTATTGAGGGTGAAGTGTTACCTTAAGTAGTCGGAGATAACTTTAGTGCACGCGAATAGAATGAAAAGAGATCAGGAAAAAAGATCGGTTACTATTGCTGGAAATCCCTTTATTTGTGGTGTTTTTACCCAAACACCACCATACGGCTTGTAAGGCTCCTCAGGATAAATTAAAGGTCCCACAAAAACAAACGATTTGTAGTCGATTCTGTAGTAATTTATAAGGGAGCAACGGTGAAGGTCCAACGTTTCAAAGTTTTACAATTTTGCAGAGAAATGTAGAAATTCTTTGAAACGTTGACTCTATTGTGTTAGGAATAGGCCAATCGTACACCCGGTGTGCCTAAACTGCCTTTGGTTCTTATCTTTTCTCCCGCCAAAGAAACATACATCAAATCGCCAAATTTTGTTTTTATTTTTATCATCGCCAGGAGTGTTATCTTTGATTAGCGTTAATCGGGCCTTAAGCAACAGTATCTAATCGTGGATAAAATGGTAATCGCCGATGTGCAACTGTAATCCCTTAAACGAAAAGTCGTAAACATAAAAGAAAAAATTAAAAAACTAAAAAACAGGAGTATCTGTTTGAAACTGCAATGGTAGAATGGCCAGAAAGTTCTCCATGACCGTGTCGAAACTGCTGCCTCTCCACTGTCGCCACATCTGCCCATCGAGGTATTATTGCAGATCGTCTCTACGAACACCTTTCCTTCTGTTGCTTTCCAGTTTAAGCTGAGCCCACGCAGATTCCGCCTCCTGGGTGTGCACACTTGTCCGTGGATCAGCGAAATTGTACGCATGAACAACAACATGATGTGCAGCCACGTTAGGTAGGGTAGCCAATCGATTGTAAGCTGCCCAGTCGTCGGTATGCACTTCAGTGCCCGGTAGAAGGCAATGCTGTATAATGGGTAAGAGAGTGGCCGCATCCCTTCTTGCAACCACTTGAAAATACCTTCTGGAAGGACTTTGATCAACGGATACTATCCCAAACACCCAAGCATCACGAGCAGCCCTTCTTCCTCTGTTGTACTGCAAATGAGATTATTTCGAAATGGTTAACAAACCACCCCTATAGATGTCCGTTTTGAAAATAAGATATGTGTGATGTTGATTATCAGGTTCATTTCAGGTTACCTTCGCCCTGTGAGTAAATTTGCTTTCGTCGCACTTAGCCACGCATCCGGGTCCTCCAAATGGAACAACTGGTCTGTTTAGCAGATCAACAGAACAAACATCTTGCAGGCGCCTGACTATCTTCGATACTAAGCTGGCGTTTATGCCTAGTGCCCGGACAATTCTTTGCTGAGGGTCATCTTGTGTAAAATAAAAGATGGCCAAGAGGAGAGTAGCTATCGGCACTTTGGAAAACTCAGCAAAGAAGCTGTTCGTCTTTAGGCTTTTTTTTAGAACACCCCCCGCATCGCCTGTGAGATAAAAAGGCACATGAGTGCGAGTGAGATGTTAAATTACTTAGTTCACAAGGTATACGAAGGCGGTGCTAAGAATCGTTGCGCACAGCAAATGGTTCACCCCCACGGTGACCCGCGTGTAGCCATTTGTAGCATTGCCACTCCCGCTTGATTGTCGGCTATCGTCAATAACAACAAGCTGATAAGATGTAATTGCTAACGTAAAATAAAACGAGTCCTAACTAGGCAGAAACTCAGTAAGAAAGCGGATAATGAAGGAGATTTCGACCGCCTGTAATAAATTATGAGGAAACAAAAAAAAGATGGACATTCGCGAACTGGGTCTGTTGAATTACCTGACAGGAATTGTATTGTTCAGCAAAAGGGGAGTAAATCAAATCGTATTTCTTTGATAATCAGTCCGCAGTAACTAATCCTGGTATGATTGACCTACCCCTGGAATGCATCAACGTGGTTGTCGTTTCTTCTAATTAACTCCATGCCTTGATTGCAACGAGCGCAATGAAGTGGACCTGGAAGCAAACGGCGCCTTTGAAGTCACTGGATGAGAACAGATCGCGCTCCTTGTCCCAGTGCGATCAGCTCGTTTAAAAGCATGATGGCAACGGAATGGTTCTCATAGAAAAATTGTGTAATGAAAATATTTTTGGTAGAAACTGATAGCACAAGCAATCAACGAAGAAAGATCAACGCAACACCTAACACCGTTCAATGTGAGAAAATATTCATAAAATCATCGGTAATTAATTTCATGCATTTCCGAATGGTATTGTTGAGCGACTGTCAACGAGACGAAAGGATATTTTTATCTGGGTAATGAAAGAGCTTGGTTTCTTGCTGGCCACGTTTTTACTTAGGTTAACAGTTCCCACGAAACCGGAGAGAGAAGAATTGGATAATTGTAGAAATATAAATAATGACTCAGACAAGACCAGAGGCGGCGTTTAACTGTCGCTTTACAGTCCCGGTAGAACAGCAATTAGTCTGTTCGATTTGGTGAGTATGATAAGAAAGAAATGGCAGGTATTAGTTGGAATAGAGTAGCTGCAATGACAATCAATTGCAAGGGTGGATTCTCCTACTGTTTCAGTTACAACACTATGCTAAAGCCTGTCAGTTTAACTTGTGGCCACTCTGGATGCCGCGAATGTATAACAGAATTGGTAAAGAAAGCGAAATTGCCCAAATGCCCCATGTGTAGAAAAGGCTTTCAAGCAGCATCAATAGGTGTAAACATCGCACTCGACCACGTAACCAGTTCCTTGGCGGTGAAGTGCCTTAGTGCTGGCTGTGGTTGGAAGGGAGGTTATGGAAATGCTGCGGAGCATTTTTCCAACTGCGCGAAACTACCCATACCATGTCATAATATTGGATGCCAAATAAAGATACCACGCCAGGAAATGCCTTCCCATGCTCTATTATGCACGAAGAGGAAGGTTTCATGTCCTCAATGCAAAAAATATGTGAGTTGGGAAGTGTATGAAGAGCACCGTGCTGGTAGATGTGACAATGCCGTCATACCTTGTCCACTGAATTGCGGGAGAGTATTTCCAAGGTATGTTCATGGCTTAGTCAGAGATTTCATTTTGGCCTTCACTTTATGCACGAGGCCATTATTTTGTTACCACAGATGTATGCGGGCACGTAGAGAATCAAAATTCACACCTCATGCCGGAATCGACTCTGTTAAGTGGCAGAAGAAAGGGATACATGGAAAAAAAGGGTTAGGATTCATTGGTGTGTGTTATGTTGTGCCCTCAAATCAAATAGTGATCGTTTTATCGTTAATAAACCTCAGCAACGGATAAAATTGACAGTTGAGGTGAGATTTTTTTTACCTATTTTTCGCACCATTCGGTAGTTATAAAAGAAACAAATGCAATACAAAACACCTAAAATAAATTTTTTCTCTTCATTTCAGAACTAAGATAACCCTTCATTTAAGCGATTGCCAGGAAAAAGCCACACAGTGCAAGGTCCTAGGTTGCAACAGAATCGTTAAGAAAAAGGATATGACCAGCCATTTGATGGAAGCAGCGAAATCTCACCATGTCCTTCAATCAAGTGAGACAAGACGATTGCGAAGAATCATACACAACAAGGCAAGGAGATTGAATTGAGGTTTCTTGGGTTAATAATTGGCAACCAGAAAATAAAACAAAAATAGTCGGAAGAGCTTCTATCTAGTGCTATTTCAAAATTATTTGATAACACGACTTCCGAAGTTTGTAACGCAACCATTAATTTTTAGAAGAGCCAAGCAGAAAACGTGATGGTTGAGGTGGAGAGGGTTACCTCCTTTCGGTGGAAATTAACAAACTTCCCGGAAAGCGTATGGCAGCGAGGAGAGGAAACAAAAAAAGAGCCCATTACAAGTGAAGCCTTTAGATGCGAAGGACACAAGTGGAGGGGAATCTTGACCTATCCTGGCAGTTTGTTTCTACAGCTACTGTCAGCTTCCCATCCATTTTCTGCAGAAATTAGGTGAGAAAAGTATAATATTGGCTATGAAACGGTTGTAAATACTGAAAGAGAAACGAAGGGACAAGGCAATTTATTAGCGAAAACACACAAAAGAAAATTGGATAAGGAGATTTTTTAGTGGAATGTAAAAATTTGAGTCGCCTCACTTGAAATTCGCATAAGTAATTATTCACATTGTTGTTTTTGTAGGATTGTAATCATGCCTGGAACAGAAAAAGAGAAGGTGTTCACCTCAGAGACTATAACATTGAAGGAAGGAGAGATGTGGGGTAGAGATGTGGATATAAATAGTTTTGTCGATGAAAACGGACGGCTGGAAATAAAATTTGTCATTTATTATTTGAGTATTTAATGTTATATGTTTTTGACATCACAACGTATAGATGTTGTGTACATAGCCAACCATTTCCAGTCAGTTTTAATTTTTGTATGATGTTTAATTTCGAAAAGCGGTCACCACAAGAATAATTTGAAGGCAAATTTGTTGGAAAGTCATGATGTTTTTTCAAAGTAGGCCACCTAAAGTGCTACTATGACGAGATTAGTATCGCTCGAATCTAAGCCATTCTGATGTATTATAAGTGCACTGGATTAGAAGAAAAATTTCGTTTACATTATCCAAATATACCTCGTTCCGTTCAAGAGATATTCAGATTGTCAATTTATGCATAATTAGGAAATCGTGACGTCATCTCAACGAAATTTAGTGGTTAAATACCAATAAAAGATATCTCAGCTAATTTGAATAAAACAATAATTTTTTCGAAAAAACTAAGACAGATATCCGAAAGCAAAAGACATGTTTGATAACATGCTTGATTTTAGTTTTGCGGACTTAAGGGGAAGAGACGTTCAACGACCCGTAAAAAAACCCGTTTTCATTTGGATATTGTGAGACCAAATTGAGAGGAGCCAAACAAAAACTGTCGCCAATCCGTGCATGCCAGAAAACGAGCTCGAATGAGGACTATGGGTAGAATATGAGTTCGATCAAAACAGATCGAGCTCGATTACTTATCCGCCTTCGGATTATCGAACTGTACAGATCAATCCTACCCTGCCGTGTTTCATTTCCAGCTCCATTACTGAGCTTTAATGTTTTAATCATTCAATTGATCCGATCATTCCATTTCGAGCTCGATTGGTGTTAATCGAGGTGGATCACTTGATCGTCCTTGTTAAAACTGCCACAGTGTACGATTGATTATTCATACTCTATACCTCATTAACGTGTTGGATTGCCCAGAAACGTAAATTGATCGAGTTAGGTTTATCAATGGTACGGCGGTGTTCATTAAAACGGTCTTTTAAACGTCGTTTAGTTTCTCCTAAGTATTGTAAGTTACAGCGGTTACCCTGAATTAAGTAGATAAAGTTTTTAGTGTCACAGGTCAAGTGAGATTTAATGGGACGTGTTTCGCCGGTAGAAAAAAAAGGTATAGTTAGTAAGACGCTCAGAGATGCAGGGGCAAGTAGAGCAGTTTCTACCACAACGGAAAGAGCCGGGGGGGAGTTGAGGATGGGAAGTGGTAGAATTAGAGGGGAGTTTGGCTGTTGTATTTTAATTCATAATGGGCGGCGCCTCGCATGGGACTTTACATCCCGTTCGCGCCTTCTCTTTTGGGTGCAGTTTTATCACAGTCTCTCTTCTGTTTTCTATTTGTTATTGTGTTATTGTACTTTTGCCTTGTTCAAATATTTATCTGATATGCCCAATAAAGTCGTTAAAAAAAAAAAAAAAAAAAGATCTAAGATCTTCGAACGAGGAGGGCCAGATAGAAGAGAAACCGAAACCCAAATAGGAAAAACGGAAACTGACGATATCGCATACCAAATCCGTTAACTCGTTGGTGTTTTTCACCGAAACGCGAGCCGAAGATTTTTGGCCCAAAAGCCGATAGACGTGTATTAGATAGACGTTTATTAAAAAGAATACCTTAATAGCAGCTGGAAGCTGAATTGCAAAGGTGTACAAATTATGTAATAGAACTATACAATAAAATCAAACCTGAAAGGGAACTAATTTACATATCTAGAGGTAGTCAAAATCGAAAATCTTGATGCCCCCCTGTTATAAGAATTTTTTTTTATAAGAAAGTTCAGACTGAGATTAACCGAAATTTTATGAACAAACTAAGAACACATGATCAGGCTGAGGGTTAGTTAACAACATCTTCATCTTTCTTATTTCATTTTTGTGAGAAGTATAAATAATGATAACAAACGTGCCACTGTGATTTAAGACAATGAACTCGCGTCCGCAATTATTTATTGGAATTGTAGTGTTTTGAGAACATAGTAAAAGTACTTGTACTAATGTTAGTGATATTACTGTAAGATTACTGAATGATGTGAAAGTACTGTTATCAAGTAAGACTATTGTACCAGTTTATAAGATGCTTGATCAATGAATCAAGACACAATATAGTAAGCAATTGAAGAGTATGTGTATCCACTAAATGGATACGCAACAGAAATATTATAGCTTACAACTTTAAGGACGTGTTGAGAATGTTTTCAGGCTTAATCGCTAAACCAAATAAGAACGTTCAGCTTTAGCCCCAAAATTGTACGATCTTATTTAAAAAAAGATAATGGAGACTTCAAGCCCTCGAGAATTGTATTCAAAGCTTTATCGTACATGGACTACACGTATTCATTGGCGGTGGACTTAGACTATAACTGACGCCATTTTGACCGCTACACAGTGTCTGCGTCTTGGATATCTCAAAATCATGACTTGGAATCAATAATTTTGAGTTTGTTCCAGTTTTTACTTTTCTTTATCCAGTGAATCATTCTCCACGATTAACGAACTAGACCAGGGGAAGACGCTTCCCTCGCGCTTCTCCACAGGCGGCCCAAGCTCTCTTAAAGAACCACACAAGGAATACAATTTGCATGTTGATTTATAAGGATTTGTATGGGATTTTCTACAAGATATCCATGGAGATAGTTAAAAGTGAAAATATTAAATAAAAATGGCTTACCTTATTCTATACGTGTGTTGTTTGCTTCCTGGTTTTCCTGGTTTTAAATCTTCTTAAATCGGTAAAATAACGACACCAGGAGTAAACAAAACACGTATAGAATAAGGTAAGCCATTTTTATTTAATATCTTCACTTTTAACTATCTCCATGGATATCTTGTAGAAAATCCCTTACAAATCCTTATAAATCGATATGCAAATTGCGTTCCTTGTGTGGTTCTTACAGAGAGCTTGGGCGGCCTGTGGCTTCTCCTGCTTCCCTCATGCCTAATCTCCTTGGCTGAGAGAAAAGGAAGATTAGTCGACAGGCAACTCACAATGTGTCCTGACTGCACGAATAGCCATTCCCCTAAACTAGCCTCATAACCAATGTCTCCCGGTATTTCGTGTCAACAGGACTATTAGCATTCAATCGATAACTTGACCTGTGACGGAGGCGATCAGTTGTATTTCCTCCCGCCAACCATCAGTCTCTGGGGTAGTTTGGAAAATAAAGAATGCTGGAATTTGGAACCGGAATACTAGGAATACCCGGAATACCCGGAATTCCCGAAATGACCGAAAAATAATAAATTAATTAAAAATAATAAGTTTCAATAAATAATTAAAAACGAAAATAATTAATCAAAAAAGTAAAAATAAAGTGAAAATAAAAATTAAAAAGATAAAAAGGAAAATCAGTTCTCTATAAATAAAATAAAAAAATGCAAAGTTTTCTCTCGATAAAATGCAGGGATCACATGATGTAACAAAAAACAACTACCTATGACACTGTTCATGGGGATGCACTTAGTAGAACTACATGTAGCTTACAGCCTACAATACACAAACTGATGCCGAAGATTGCTTCAAGTTGTATAAACCGGAAGTGTCATTTATTATTGACGATCCTGAAGCACTGTGGGTTCTATGTGGAAAAGTGAATGTAAATACGATAAGTACTCGGCGAGCAAATCCAAATTGCGACCGCATTATTCCCTCTTTGAAGGAGGTTCTATTCTAAGTTATTTGTTCAGGATAAAACGACTCGATTTATCTAGGTACAGTAAAAGTAACTGGAAAAAAATTACCATCTCCAGAGACAACCGAGGAGTAAGTCCGTCTTTGTCCTTTTTCTTGTTTAGAAGAATCCATCAGTGCAAGGGTTATATTCAAAGGTATATATTCAAGGTATTTATAATAACGCGAAAAGGTGTCGATCTCTCAATTTTAACTGGTCTTATTGGTTGCTGCTTTGCATGATAGCTCCCAATGTGTGGTTAATAATTATTTAAGGTAGAGTATTAATTTGTAATAGTTCGCAGCTTTTTACAATTTAACTATTAAATCAATTGGAAATATTGCATTTCTTTAATCTTCTGCAATGTTTCCGGCTGGAAAAGCGTGGCGGCCTAATGGTCATGGCGCCCTAGACATCCTACAGGTGTGTAAATGGGTGGAGGCGAATTTAAACCGGTGAGTAACCGTTTGATGGACTAGCTTCCCATCCAGGGGTAAGGGAGAGAAGAAATATTTCGTCGCTTAGGCTGTATGGGTTACTGGCCTGACGCAGAATTTTTTAATTCTAATACGTGCTTCTCCATGAACAGTGACGGTAAGTGTTTTTTTTTGTTTTTGTTTTTTCGCTTTTTTGGACCCTCAGAGAAAAATTTCGTAGTAAATTATTGAATTCAGTTGTAAATTTGCCATTTATTTTTAATCATCAATATTCTTATTTATTGATTGATTTACTTTTATTTTTTAAAAATTTATTATCTTTCGGTCATTCCAGGAATTCCGAGTACGCGCCAAATCTATCAATCTATCTATCAATATAAGACAGCACTTGTGGTGGTACTTTTTCGGGATGGTCTTATTTTCTCGCGCGGTAAAACCTATTACAATGTATATATGAAGTTCATATATTTTGAACTGCGGTATTAGATACGTATGATACATGATCCTCGCAGTAGAGAGCGCTATTTATGCAATAGCGAACATTGCATAAATTGTTCGCTATTGCATAAATAGCGCTCTCTACTGCGAGGATCATGCATCATACGTATCTAAAACCGCAGTTCAAAATATATCAACTTCATATATACATTGTATCTGATTTATCATCACGGGTTCATTACGAATCAACTTAACGGCCTGCTCCCAGATGGCTTGTTAGCTCAATTGGTAGAGCGCTGCACTAGTATCGCAGAGGTCAGTGGTTCGAATCCCGTACAGGCCTGTTTTTTTTCAGTTCTGATGTTCGCTATTGCATAAATAGCGCTCTCTACTGCGAGGATCGTGCATCATATGTGTAAAATCTATTGTTTAAGAAGATTTTTTTAAGTGGCCTCATCGCAAAAAATCGCCTCGTTTTCCAATTACAAGCATAAAAGTTTCGTTTTTGAAAGAGAAAGGCGGCAGAGAGGGATATTATCCCACAGGGGCCCACACAAGCGGCATGTCTGTTCGTTTGTTCGAAATATAAAGAAATGTATGGGAGAATGTTGAAGAGTCGAAATATCGTCAACCTATATCAAGGAATGTCTATGTTAAGGCTCAAAATAAATGTAAAACTACCTCACTTGCTGTCTATTGTCGTCTCTGTGTTTCTAAATGGCGAATTTAAGCGATTTGCTAGATTTTGCGTTTTGTGTTTAACGTGAAGCAATACTCAACGCAGAATCTACCAAATCGCTCAAATTCGCCATTGAGAACCACAGAAACGACAATACACAGCAATTGAGGTAGGTTTATATTTATTTTGAGCCTAACATAGACATTCCTGATATAAGTTTACGATATTACGACTCTTCAATATTCTCCCATACATTCCTTTATATTTCGAACAAACGACCAGACACGCCGCTTGTGTGGGCTTCCTGTGATGATCCTTGTGTTTAACGGTGTTTACGGTTCCTGCGGTATTTCCTTTTGTTGACATTTCTGACACACCCATCTCATATTCCATTTGCTAATGAAATACAAAGCGCCTTCTGAACTTCCATTTTAGCTGTTCGGTTTGGTCTTTACTTAAATTTCGAACCGGGAAAGTCATTTTCATAGGTTAAACCAGAAAAGATTGAGGCGAAGTGCCCTTCATTGGTATACTTTTCTTTTATCACACTTATGACCGCTCACAGAATGGGAGGATGTTTGTCCGAGTCATGAGGGTCTGAATTTCAAGAGGTCATAAGCAGCTCAATATTTGTCCTAAAGCTCTTTTTTTCGTTCTGCCAAACATCAATCTGGTGCGATCTGGTGCCATATCTATCAGATATCACAGTGTCCTCTTAACCTGTGGAACAACTGATCACGTGCAGTCCAAAGGGTTTGGCTCCGCGTGCTTCTCAAGTGTCACGGAATTTTCGGCAACACCAAGTGAAGTGTGCTTGAGAGCTACAACAAAATAACACCACAAAAATTCTAAAGAGTTCGTTTTCTTATTGTTAGCAATCAAGGCAAATGAAAGCCAAAGCAAACCAGTTTTCCGGGCTCATTCCTGAGCAGGAATTTAACGATTCAAAGATGAGCCTAATATGGAAATTCTTGCCATATCATCTTGTCATCAAACCTTAAATCTTTCTTTCATTAATAAGTGTGGCGTCAAAAGACGAAATCATTGACCTGCATCACACCCTGGTGTCTTAGGGTCTAAAAGTAAGATATACAAATCTATTTCGAAGTAATTGCCACAGAAAAATGTTGAAAACTAGTGGCTTAGAATTTAGCAGGCTTCAAGAGGCAAAATAACCTACATTACCACTCTAGGCTTAAAAACTGAAGTTCAAGTTTACAGTACTCCACATACCCTGGGTGCCAGATGGTTTATTTTTTTTTAGCAGCGAAACCACTAACGTTGTCGTCAAAGATCGCGGCTTTGCCCCTTACTGTCAGTCGTTTCGCTGCTAAAAATAAAAAACCCTTTGGCACCCAGGGAACACTCTTCACGGCTTCTGCGCTGAATTTTAACGAGAAAGGAGAAGGGTAATATGGTGTGGAAATGAACACAGAGAGGCGGGTGGAGAAAAAGAAGTCGAGTCTATTTTCTGAAACAGCACAAATCTGTATCCGTTTTAATTATATGTCTGTTGCAAACAGGTAAACGATACTATTCATAAGCCATGACCTTTTTGACAGTTCTTGAAAGTGAAACGAAAGGTCTCTATTTTTGTGAGATGCGTGCAAACAAATAAAACTATCATGGTGAAAGCAATTTTCCAAAGATAGTCAGCATACACACTCTTGAGCTTATAAGTATCTGCCCGTTCCAGGTTATTTGTTTGGGCCGAGAGGAACTCAAGATATTACTTTTTGGGGGGAGAAATCGCTTGCAGCAATTTAAAAGCTCTAGCAAGAGTATTATTAGTGTACTGCATTGTTTACAAATGAACTTATTTCTGACGTGACGTGCCATACATGAACACAAGTTTCCGAAGGAGAAAAACGTACTGCCCCTAATTAGGCTCCTAGTTTGTGACCTCAAGAGCTTTGTCTCATGGGTGACACCAGTTGTTATCGGCCAGTGAATTAAATATGTCGGTCTCTTTTAACATAAGGAGCGCAATAGCCTGTTTGATTGGCTACGTGGACCGCGGGCTCATCTTGCCGGCTTGGAATCGCCCGCTATTATCGCGCGCAAGGAAAAGAATGGAGTCGCCAAAAAAGCGAAGAACAAAGAGCACATTAAACGATTCTTGGGTTTATTGAATTACAAACTTCGAAATAAACAGGTCATTCTTATTACGTCGAAGTATTTCTTGCTACAGCAGGAACCTGTTATTGACCAAGCCTGTTCGATCGAATTGCTGGATATTAGCATCCATCTTTTTCCGTTTTACTGGGGCCTCGACAAAAACTCGTCTCGGTCCATTTAAACGTTAAAATGCTACTCGCGTGACGGATTAGCCGAAGATATGTGAAAGAGACTTCCAAATCCATATGCGTAATAGCAATGGGAATTATGATAATCACAAATCTTCAGTCGATGAAGGACGTGATTGAGCAGTTCTATTCAGTCACTGATACCTACCATGGTGAGATGAGGACATTGATCAAAACAGGAAATTATTTTCACGACGTAAGTCAATTGGTTTGATTTGCGAGAGTTTTGCTTTACTAAGCCACGGTGGGATCAACAAAGAAAACTCACGCCGCACTCGAAACTAATCACATGCAAAATCTTAGCCAATCGTTACTTGAATCAAACAAGGGTTACAATTTCCTTTCCAAACAATTACCACCCAGATAAGATGTCCACGCCTTAGTTTGTAGAAAGAATCCATTGTCTTTTTGACAGTTAAAAGAACTCTGAAAAGCCAATCAAATGAAAGTTCTCTCATTCTGTAATAATTATACCGAAGGTCATATTAGCTGTTCATTGAAGCTCAGAAAACTAATCAGCATTGCAACGAGGAGAATAAGAATATCAACAGTCTCAATGGAAAAAGTCTTGGAATTTTTAGCGCCAAAGACATTCGGTAAACTACATTATGTGGCAGTGGTGTTTTGGATAATTATCGGTGGATCCTTCGTCGCCATATTCGCCGAAAGCAGCGAGTCCAGGTTCGATTTTCGCTGTAGCGGAGAGAAGAGTAAAGACATCGAACTCGTCCGAGAAAGATGTTTTGAACAATACCAAAAGCAACACAACAAATTCGGTTTTCCTATCTATTGGTTTGTACTCATTAATTTCGTCGTTATTCTAGTTGTTTGTGCTAGTTACTCCCAATTAGTGAGACATACAGTCAATCAACTGCCTCCAAGAAACCGGCAGAACGCTGATCCAGAGAGACAGCCGCTCGACCAAGAGAACCCATCACCAACTGGATACAAGCTATACATCGCTTATTGTTTTCAATTATCCACGAGAATTCTTTTAGGAGCTCTTTTCATCATCCTACAAACCCAACTGCTTTATCCTCTGAAGTTTTCTTCTAATTTTAATTGTTATTTAACTGATGGAAACAATCAGCCATGGAATTCATTGGACGCCACACCAAACTCTACTCTACACGAATGTCGCAATCAACGAGCGACAACGAAAAGATTCGGGATGAACGCTCTCCTTTGGGTGAATATAATTTTTGTTGCTGGTATTGTGATTGAAACAGTCTACATTTTGTTACGGGCATGCATACAAAGGGATTTCATGGAAAATTCAAAGTTTCGAAGAACTCATCTAAATGCTCCCCAGGATGAGTCGCCACAATCAGTCGGAAGGAACGGACAAGAAACTTTTCCTCTAGCGGAAAGCCAGCCTCAACAGCCCAACCAAGAATCAAAGTTTGAACTGTTCATTGCGGAAACGAAGGAAATAATCATAGAACACACATGCCAACTGTTTGAACTCCAACCACTTTATTCAGGTAATCCAGGCGAAGGAACAGCAGTTAAATACTTAACTCTAGATCAGATTTACACAAATCTCGTGGTTATTCCCAACAGAGATACGTATAACTTTACTGGAAACCGAGAGGAGCAACTCAAAGTGTATCCAAGGTCGCGCAAGAACACTTCAAACCCAAAAAGCCCAGAAGACCTCCTAAATAAAGAAAGTAAGAAAGTTTTAATCGTCGGTCGACCCGGAATCGGTAAGACTTTCTATTGTACCAAACTTCTCAGAGACTGGGCATCTGGTGCCATAATCCATTTTGATGCTGCTTTCTTCGTTAAATTCAGAAGTTTCAATTCGGCCGAGGACCTAAGCCTCAGAGAACTTCTGATTCAGTCAGAATATCACCCCACAAATCACCTGGATGACGAGGTCTGGAAACGCCTTCTAAAGAACCCTGAAGGTGTTCTTATAGTTTTTGACGGAATTGATGAATTCAAACAGAACGAAAAGATGGCCGTGCCGCCCACTCGTCCCAGAAGCATTGAAGAGAAGATGCCACTTCAAACTCTTTATCAGTGGCTTGTTAAAGGAGGACTTCTTAAAAATGCTTCAGTGTTAACCACTACAAGACCTACGGCTGTGTCGAGCATCAAGCACCTTCCCTTCGACAAAACCTTCGAGGTTTTGGGCTTTTCGTCAGAACAAATTGAAGAATATGTCTACAAATTTGCTGGAGATGACAAGGAAGCAGGCGAAACATTATGGCGACACATCAGCAGCAACATGAATTTGCTTTCGCTCTGCTATGTCCCGGTAAACAGCTTCATCATGTGCTCAAGTCTGTTAAAAATACTGCAGTTCGACGATTCCGCTCGCGTTACCCTCCCTTCCAAATTAACAAGCATTTACAAGATTGCAGTGAAAGTGTTTTATTATAAACACACGAGAGAATTCCCCGAGAAATATTTGACTGGCGAACAATTTGAATCAAATGATTTGCCCGATGAAGTGCTGGACAATTTCAAGAAACTGGAAAGAGTGGCGTTTGATGGAATCAAAGAAGGAAAACTAATCCTTGGAGGAAAGGAAGTACAGGGAATTGAAGACAGCGCTTTATTTCATCGCTTGCCCGACCGACCGCTTAAAGACGAACCGCTTGAACGCGAGAAACAATTCTGTTTCATTCACCTCACAATGCAGGAGTTTTTCGCCGCAAAGTATTTGATAAACAACATGAGTGAAACGGAATTAAGGAACTTTGTTTCCGAAAACATTAAAGACGGCAAGTGGCAGCTTGTGTTTCAATTCCTGGCAGGATTAATGAATGATAAAGAAAACTTACCGAGTGATATATTTACTGACCTTCTTCCCGTGAAAACTGTAGAGATACAAAGCGAACTCTACAACGAAGACTGGCCAGAGAGTAAAGAGGAAACGAAAGTGACCTGCTGGCCGACTGACTACGAACATGTATTAGTGGTGACACTGTTAAAATGCATAAACGAAACCAGTAAAATGACCACAGTAGTGCAGAGTAAACTACAACAAAGTAACTTTACTTATGTAAATTTTATTCGTTGTCACCTCACAGCTGTTGATTGTTCTTCGTTAGTAAATGTAATGGAGAATGTGCGAGGAATTTCACATATAGATTTGAGTTACAATAACACGGGGCCATTAGGAGGCTTTGAGATTTGTAAATTGTTAAAATGTAGGAATTCTCAACTGAGCTGGTTAAACCTCACAGCAAATCAATTGAAAGATGAAGGAGCAAAGTATTTAGCTGACGCCATCACAAACAACAACTGTCAGCTACGCTCGTTAGACCTCTCATTCAATACCATCACAGACACAGGAGCACAGCACTTGGCTGACGCCATGACAAACAACAACTGTCAGCTACGCACGTTAAACCTCAAATACAATGACATCACAGCCACAGGAGCACAGCACTTGGCTAATGCCATTACAAACAACAACTGTCAGCTACGCACGTTAGACCTCGCAGACAATAACATCACAGACACAGGAGCACAGCACTTGGCTAATGCCATTACAAGCAACAACTGTCAGCTACGCACGTTAAACCTCGCAGACAATAACATCACAGACACAGGAGCACAGCACTTGGCTAATGCCATTACAAACAACAACTGTCAGCTACGCACGTTAGACCTCAAATACAATAACATCACAGAAGCAGGTAAACAACAAGCATTAAATTTAGCGAGCAATAGTCAGTCTAAGTGTCAGCTCTATTTTTAAGCCTCAGCAATTCCAATTGTAAATTGTGAAAAAAATTACGTCAGCCACTTACTATTCAAATAACTGTGAGGTAACCAGCTCAGTGACAAATTACAGCTCAACAACTCAAAGCATAAATGGAAGCAAACTATGTAAGCTGAGAAACGCTAGCACAAGCAAGAACAGGATCGAAAGGAAAAAAAATGAACCAATGAACATATTTATTGACAGCAAAGGATGTCAATCTTGTTTTTTTTTTGAGAAATGAACCAATAACATTAAAGTAAAAACACAAAGCTTACGGCAGAGAGAACAGACAAGTCTCAGACCTTTCATGATTGGTTAGTTTTGATCCTAAATTCATTGCATGCTCGTGTATGTTTTGATCACTTCTGTTTGTTGCGAGGAGTACTTTTCTGTTTAAGTTATTAAATTTCTTTTGAAAATTATAAGCGGATCAGTTGAGTTAAAACGGTAGAGATTACACTGTACAATACCAAGATTTTCTTTTCACCCTTTTTTTTTGATTGAAGCGAACCGGTTGAAGTTGTTTCACTCGTGTTGCAAAAACTAAGAAAAAATATATAACCAGATTGTAAATCAGTATCTTGCATTCAAAGACAAAAGGCTTTTTTTGTAGGGTAGTGGTAGTAGTAATTGCAACAGTTTTTTGGAGGTTTCTACTTTTGTTTTAAATAGTCATTTTTTTACGCATTTATAGTGTCACTTGTATGATATAATGAAATAACAATTAGCTTTACTGCAAAATCACAAGATGATACATCAGACTTTATCAGAGCTAAAGTTTAACCTGCCAGTGCTTGTAAATAAAACCAGTCCCACATTTATCATTGTTGAATAAATATGTAAAGTGAGTTAAACTTTGTGTTGTGATATATTTAGCCCCGATATTTAGACACAGCTTGGAAGCTATGGGAGATGGGTATGGCCTTTTCAAATTCAATCGAATTTATCAATTTACCAGAAAAACTGTCTCAAGGTGAGGGTATGAAGCCCGTCTTAAAAAAGCCATTTCTCTATTTTAAATAAAAAATCCCTTCAGTAGGTTCCTGGCCACTTTAAGAAAACCAATTTACATTTTTTAAAGCAAGGTTTATGAGACCAATCGACCTCAGCACACACAAATTAGATAACAGAAAAATCAAAGAAAAGAGGAGTCCCTAAGACAAAAAAATGGGAAGTGGAGGCAGCGGGGCCTCACAAAGATTTCCACTTATTGCGGCTTTGGAAAAACATAATCCTCGAGATTTCTTCTAATTTTGTTAAAGACCTTTATTCCGTCTTCATGATTTTTACAGGACTTTAGTATTTAAATGTAACTTTCCAAATTTTTGAAAGAAAACTACACTCTCTATACAATTTGACTGAAGAAGGAAGTGATTGCATTTTCTGTGTTCAAACATCTTTATCCTAATAATCTTTCAATCTGATCCAAAAGTATGTTAGAGCATAGAATCAGGTGTGTTCTCTGAAGCTGGACATCATAGATTAATTTAGCTTCATTTTCTCCTCAGAATATTAACCCTTTCACTCCCACAAATCATCGATGGGTAATTTCTCCTTGCAATACAATATTCTGAAAATCAGAAAGGTGACAAGAAGGAAGTGGATCAGCTATGGTACATTTGTTTTTGATTAGCTGTTAGATGCTTCTTGTTCAAGAAAAGCATCATCGTGAAAGTTAGGATACAAAAAGCAAAACACGTCAAATCCATTGTTTACAAAAATAGGCCAACATGAATCTAAAAGCTGTGGCAAGGTTAAAGTGGTTAAATTTAAATTGAATTTTACTAATGTGTAAATTTTGATCTCATTTCAGTATTATCCCTCCCTGTATGGTTTTACTCTCCTAGGACCGCTTTATAAGTTTATTGGCTCAAAGGGATAAAACACAAACTCTATTCATCCATTTACTGCTGTACATATCTCTTTACAAAACAGTCAACATATTCAAAGACAAAATTATCAAAGAGAAGAGGCATGGAGATTTTTTTAATTTGTTTTTAGCATCAATAAGATGTTTCTTCAGAACAGATTGCCTATATTTTCATGGCTATCAATGCATCAATAGGGATAAAAATGTGTTAAGAGGTATGAAGACATTTCTTTACCAATCTCTTTCACAAGAATGCCTGCATCTTCTAATTACTACATATACAACAAGAATTTTCCATTTACTTCAGTAAAACTTCATTTACCAGAATATTGATTTTCTGAATTATTTACATTATCAACCATTAGCAAATATATTTTGTTTTTTGAATCTGATATTTATAAAATCCACAGTGTTGCAAACCAGATTTCTTTTTTAAACAAAACTGTAGGATCATCCAAAGAAAAAATAAGTTATATTTTTCATTTTCAGTAAGATTTATTATTAAAAGCTACAGCTGTAAGTATTCAAAATATTTTCCACAAAATACAAAAAATTTTCTCTTGGGGAAACAAGCAGAGTGTTAACATAGGAGGTAAGCCATTTCTTGGTTAATTTTCTTCTTAGCTGCAAGCTCATGGATTTTGAATCAAGTCTGTTTTTTGACTGAGACTGATCATTTGTTAAAAATAGTCCACTCATAAAAAGGAGAAACCTCTATTCTGAGCAGGACTAATGCCATGTGTTAGGTGGTAACAGTAAGGTATCAAGCCATTACCATTCATTGTATACCACTCTATATTAACCCTTAAAACCCTAAAAGTGACTATGCTGAATCATTCATTAAAATCATGGGAATAAAGGAAACGATTGCCAACCTAGGAAACTTTGATTTTAAAACAAGCTCTCATTATCATTCTCAACGAAATGCATGGAAAACAGAACGGAAAATATGGATATCGATGTTAGGTCGCAAAGAGTTAACTCTTCTCTGAATACACATGAACATCTGTTATTCTATTAATAGACTCAAGCTGTTGTGATATGAACTTCAGTGTATCCAGTCCAGTAAGCAGTTGCCTAAAAGCAAACAAATTAGCAGACATAAATGATTCACTGATAGATAAATTACACACTGCTCTACACTACAAGTGTATAGAGATAGACTGTTCTTTCTCTGAACAGAAATGTTAGCACTTAACGTATGGTTTTAAATATGCTAACAGAATTAAATATTGTAGTTGTTTTGAATAAATATGAAAAGAAACAACTTGGTAAAATTTCATGTCAGTATGAATTTTTAAACAACAATAATCCCTCTTTAAACATGAGGACCTAATTTACTATTTAAAATGTAAAGCTTGATGAATACAGAATGTGTTTAAATCAAAGTATTTTAACTCCTGCCACCAACATTACAAACCGGAATACAACTAGATGACTAAGAAAGACATAATTTGATAAAGAAAGACATAATTTGATAAAGAAAATGATGATTATTAACTCGCAAATATAATTTATTAATACTGAGAAAGGTGTTGTGGAATAAATTTATGACAAAAGGATTCATTACCAAGACCTGTTCAAAAACAAAGGCCCCTGACATCAAGATTGAAAACAAGTAATATTTTGCCACAATTATACAAGCTTGATTATACAAAATAAGCACACATCTTACATCAAGATTGAAAGCAAGTAATGTCTTGTCACTAGTAGACAAGCTTCATTGTAGAAGATAAGCACACACCTTACTGCTTGCTTGGCATCTTTTGCTGCTATGTTCATTTGATCAGCAGCAGCTTCCTATTTATCTTTGACAGCTGTCATTCTCTAATGATTGGCATCTAGCAGCTGGTTCTATGTTGCTATGGGAACAGACTCTGTCTGACAAAGGATAACAGAAAAGTTATTGTAAACTTTATGTAAAGGTACATCAAACATAGTCTAACCCTTAGAGATTTTGATGCATATCTGACTGCTGACCATGCAGACATTGGCTCTTTTCAGTGCATTCTTACATTTTTTAATATCATATTCAAGGTAACATGCTGTTTTGGGTAATTAGCAATGATATTGGGTAAATGAAGGTTGCAAATGTTAAAAAATGACAGAGAAAACTTTTCAAGATTCCAAATCAATAATTGAAATGGCTTATTCATTTATTTTAAGTACAATTTGGAATAACCAAGCACAAGTGGGTGTTCCAAAGACCAAAAAACAAATTCATGAGCCTAAAAGACATGTAATTACTAGTGCTCTTGTGATAGCTTAGTTTTATAACTGCATTTCCTTAAATAAGTGCTTAGCATTTATTTAAAAGTTTTAGCTGAAAGGTGATGCTTTTAATGGAGAAGGGCGCTTAATTGAAGGGGGAGCTTATTATTCTGCTGTACTGATTCAGCTGTAGTTGAAACTTAAATAGCTATAAATAAGTGGCAATAGAAACAGGTTTTCATTGCATCCCTAAAAAAGTGAAAAGAAGAGGAGGAGGGCTTATTTTAGGGGGGAGGGGTGGTGATTGTTTGACATTATGGTCTAGGGGGTGGGCATTTATTCAGATGAGGACACTTTGTATTTCATGGGCGTTTATTCAAGGAAATGCTGGGTGAAAAAATACCATGACAAAATATCATGAAAAAATCTCATGAAAAAAATTAATACCAGGGAAAAATATGTGATAGCAGTTATAATTATGTATAAACAATGTGAATTGCCATCACTAGCTAGTGTAAAGCACCAAAGTTAAGAAATCGTTAACCATACCTTTAATACATTCACTTCTTTCCATTTTGCAACTGTAGCTTCAGCTCTGAGAGTTTTTTGTCATAAAATAAAAATAAATAACGAGATTCAGTGAATTTTGAACTCAAACACATTCATTAGGACTCCCTTGTTTAATATTGTTAAATGATAAGTGTAATATTCCTGGTCAATAATTAACAGAAACTTTTTTATGGTGTCTTTTTAACATTTATTAATTGGCAATTGTATTTTTTTTTATCTTGAAGGTTGATTTTAGGCTTTATCCACTTTATATAATTATCAATATGACTTTTAGCTATCTTCAGAATAGTAGGTGACGAAGTTAACAGATTTGCATCAAATGCCTTGGAAGCCTAGATGTTGTAATAGACTTGTTTCAAATCAATATCACTGCTATCAAAATATTCATAGCCTACACTCCTTTAAAAAACTATTCATTCTGACACAATCTGAATCACCAAAGCACCCGAACCACCCCTGGATCCGCTCCAGACCATTTGCAGACTATTTTCTACACATACTACAGAAAGATAAGTGTCCTGCTTGGGGACAGAAATGCTCCCGATGTGGTAGCCGCAACCACTTCAGGAGTGTCTGCAAGAAATCCAACTCACGCGAAGTTCACAGCATCTCTGAAATGGCAGAGGTACCCTCATCAGAAGAAAGCCACATCGCATTTCTCACTGGAGTTGCTCTAGATTCTCAGGAAACTGATGTCCATGCTGTCCAGTTTGCCAAAGAAATTTATGCCGAGATGTTAATTGATAAGAAAAAGGTCAACTTTTAGATTGGCTGTGGAGCATGAATCAACATCATACTGGCGAAACACACTGAAGGTCAAAAAATCAATTCGAGCATGAAAACAGTAATTGCGAATGTGGAATGGATCACACATCAAACCCATCGGGATGGCACGAATCACCATGGGATCACCATGTGCAATCCCAAAACATGAAAGAAGTACTCTCTGGAGTTTGTTGTCGTCAAGAATTATCTAACACCGTTTATCGGAGTAGGAGCCACACAATGAATGGAACTTATAACTATTAGTGATGAAAACTTCAGTATGACCATGCCCCTCGCCCCTAAGAAATGAACTGCAGGTTAAGCAGATAATTGCTAAAGAGCTGATAAAGTGATATTCAGATGTATTTGACCGACCATTGGGAACATTACCTGGCGAAGTTCACTTAGAAGTTGACAACAACATTAAACCTGTCACCACTTCAACCCGAAGAGTTCCAACAGCACTCAAAGATGACCTGAGAGAAGAGCTAAATCGATCTGTTGAGAAAGAGATCCTGGCACCGGTAGAAGAGCCAACACCATGGGTGAGCAGCTTGCAGTCACTACCAAGAGGTCGGGGGCCCTGAGAGTATGCATTGATGTCCGACCATTGAACGAGGTATGGAAAAGAGAAACCTATCAGATACCGATACTGGATAAAATTCTCCCAGAATTATCTCAAGGAAAAGTCTTCTCCACACTTGACCTGCATTCAGGTTATAGGCAATGCGTTCTAGACCAGGAGTCCAGCCTGCTCACTATGTTCTCAACACCGTTTGGGAGATATCATTGGCACTGACTGCTCTTCCGTTTGTCAGTCTCCTCAGGAATTTTCCAGAAGAGAGTTAACCCAGTGCTAGAAGGCTTGAGTGGAGTGCTCGCTATTGCAGACAACATCTAAGTGTACGGCATTGGAAACAATGAACAAGAAACCGAAACATGATTTCTAGCATTTCGAGCGAAAATTTGGCCAGAGTTCCGTATAACCCCACATATTAATTATGCATAGAGTGTCGCAAAGAAACTTTACATTTAGTCATTATGAAATCAATGCATAATTAATGTATGGGGTTATATGGAAGTCTTTCCGTAAATTTAGGGGGGTTCGACCGAAGCACCCGTGGATCCGCTCCAGACCATAATTTTGCACAACATTTCCTAAAGCGGCAGTTTCATCTGCATCTCTTTCCTTAATCTTTGCAAGCTTTTTTCGAAATCTTTATTGATTCTGGTAAAGATAATAAACAGTACAAATGCGAATTTCACACTCTCCATTGAGCATAGCTACATCATTGCACTCTTGAGTAAAAATTAATTTACCTGTGTACATCTTTATTTCAAGATAAAATTCTTACCAGATTGAGTAAGTAACGGTAACTTTGCCACCATCTATCCGTCATCTTGATTTTATGAACCAGTTCCAACGTTGGATGGCTTCCCTTTTTGGCTCATTTTGTAAGATATTGGGTTTGCAAAAGGCACACAAAGATGAACCATAGCCTTAGCCATAGTCAGTAGAGGGAGACTCTACTAACTATGCTTCAAAAAACACACTTTCTGCGTCCGGCAGGTCCGGCTACAACCTTTCTAAACTGGGGAGAGTAGACACGTAGGCATTCACGCTGCGCATGCGTTCAATTAAAGAAAATCCAAAATGGCGGCCGGCATACGAGCGATACAGGTAGGTAATACTGAGTCTCATTTGGTTCTTTTTGTCGTTGACAGATCATTAAGCTGAACATATTACTAAGCAGCTGCGATATCTATAATCTCACTTTTGACGTTTCAATTGAAAAATGTCAGTTTTTCCGTTGAGAAGAAATCTTCTATTAACGACCCTCTTTCTGTCCTGGTAACAGGAAGACATTCCTTCCTCTTTACTGTCAAGTTTTTCTTTATGAAAAAACAGTGCCCACATATTTCAAATTTTTTTTTCTTCCATAGGTGTTTGATCAATACTTAAATTTTATTTCTTTGGAAGATGAAATGTTTACAGTGAGAAATCAAGACAGAGATTCAATATCATACCATGGTAAGAACATTCTAGTTGAAAGTCTGCCAGAAGTGGTTTCTAAGAACTTACAACCTGTTTATAGAAAGGTGGTGGAAAAGTACACATAATTATCAGGATTTTTGTTTCCCCTTTGATATCTAAGAGTGAGCAGCACCTGATTTATCCTACATTAAGTTCAAAAGAACCATTGAAATGATCATCAACTGGAGAATCTTTTGATTGTTTCACAAATTCTCTTTCTCAGCACCTTAGAAAATGTATGGAGAAGAGTATTGAGAACATTCATACTGATGTCTTTATTTTCCAGCACTTAACAGACCAGATGCCAAAGATTCAGACATTGAAATGATAAGAGATGTTTTAGTGGACAGTCTCTTTAGTGTACTGGTGTCTTTAGGTAAGTTGATTTTCATAAAGAGAAGAAAGTGTTCATACTTTAAAGGTCGGCACACACGAGGGGACTAGTCCCTGCGACTAGTCCGTGCGACTAGTCCCGGCGACAAGTCTTTGAAGGGTTTACACGAGGGGACCGGTAGCAGGGACTAGTCCCTGAAGGTGTTCACACGAGGGCACTCAATTGCACAAGAACATAGGAAAATTAAGAGGCAAAAGATGTTTCTTAGCTTGGGGCGTTACACGAAAACAATGAAAATTTGGCAACTTTTCATTGTAGCACTATTACACATCAACGCAAATGAACTACACTTATTCAGTCGAATTATTCATGTTTTTACGTTCCGTTTTTTTATTTATTTATTTATTTTTAACAGACACAGAGTCAAATAGGGTAAAAATTGCATCAAAACGGCTCCAAGACATCTGTATATGTTTACAAAACTAGAAATAGTTTTTTATTCTTCAGTTGTAGAAATCTAGAATTCAGGGAAAATTCATAGAGACTGCAATGTTTACAAATACCGGAAGTCACCCATCATACTGACCCGTGATTGGCTTATTTACCGTTTAGTCGCAGGGACTGGTCGCACAAACAGTTCACACGAGGGCACAAACATTTGTTTCATGCGACAAGTCCCTGCGACTGGTCGCACGAATTCAAACAAGTTTGAATTCATGCGACCAGTCGCAGGGACCAAATTTTGGTCCCTGCGACCACAGAAATGTGTAGTTCACATGAAGGGACTAGTCGCATGAAACTGGTCGCTGGGACTAGTCGCAGGGACTAGTCCCCTAGTGTGTGCCGACCTTAAAACTTCCATGATCTCTATTGAGTTTCAAATTAAAATGTTATGGAATATGCTTATCACATTTCTCTGTGGAAAAGGCATAAATTAAAGTTTCTGCAGTTGTCTTTATCCAGGAAAGGACAATATACATTTAGTTTCTTTATTTCTTCAGGGACTGTCCCAATAATTAGATGTGCAAAGGGCAATGCTGCTGAAATGGTAGCAGAGGTAATCAGTTGCTTGATATAATTTTTCTTTTCATTTGCCTTCTCAAACAAAACAAATAGTTTTGTAAATCCTTGAATTTTCCCTCCCCTCCCAAAAAGGTACTCCTCCAACTGGCCATAATTTCAAACAAGCATCCCCACTCCACCCCCCCTTGAATTAGGGCGTTTTCTTGTTCCCCTGTTTTCAAGGAGGTGCACTGGGATTTTGAGTAGTGGTCTTTTTTAATCATTCTCATTTGGCCTTGCGAATTAATACTGTTCTCATCCAGTTTTTCATTCAGTTTGGAATGTTCATGACAATTGCCAATTGTACTGCTTTTAAGACTGAAGGGCCTTATTATTTAACCAAAGTTTAGCTTTTGTTTGACAAAACTGCATCCTATGTTATTTTCAAAGTAAAATAAAGGCTTTAGCCACTTGTGGGACTTATTTTATAATGTTATGACTCTTTTATAGGGACTGAATAAAAAGTTGAGAGAAAACCTGAGAGATTCTAGAAACAGTCTGTTTACAGCAGATATTCCATCTGGCCAGTTCAGGTTTGTGAAGATGTGCACAGCATCAATGGTATGTTTTTAAAAGTTATGACACCTTTGGCCATAGGCCTTGCAACACATCACGTGAACTAAGTCTGGTTTGAATTTTTACAAGGATCACCATAGGATTGATTAAATGAGTTGCAGTGACTTGATTTTGGAAGCTGCACCCACAAAGCAGTTTCTTTTATGAGGCCAATCTGTGGTGGTCAAGACCAACATATCTTTGCAACATCAGTTTTCAGCGACCAGTGCTAGTAATTTTGGATCGTAACATGGATCTTTGTACCCCTTTACATCACACCTGGACATACCAAGCTCTTGTGCATGATGTCCTCGTAAGTGAGGGGGAAAGCTTTATTTATAGAGGGTAGCACTAAATAGCTAGAAGCCCTCAGAATACCCACCCATCCCACCCTAGGGGAGGACATCCATCACACAGCAATCTCATGCGTGGGAAATTAACTTCTCCTGCCCCTAACCCTGCAGGAGATGGGTCCTATGGTTTATTTGTCCTCATCTGAGAAGACAAGAATATCTATCCATTTCTTGATATTATAGAAAGGTTGCAAATTCTCCTCAGTTGTTTTAAAACCATGAGTGTTGGTCCAGTCGGGGCTTGAACCCTCGACCTCCCACTCAACAGTCCAGCGCTCTACCAATTGAGGTAACCAGGAGGTGGTTACAGTATTATTCAGCTCTGAACTCTCCTTTACACTCAAGAGTGAGTAGAAGCTAATTTCTCCTTACAATATCACCCCTGAATCACACATTACTTTAACAGTAACAGTAATAATAGAAGTGATCACCAACTAAAGAAGCTCGTTATTATTACACAAATTCTCCTTGTCAGCACCTTAGGAAATGTGTAGAGAACAGTAGCTCAATGGATAGAGGGCTGGACTGTTGTGTGGGAGGTAGAGGGTTCAAGCCCCAGCTGGACCAACACTCAGGGTCTTAAAATAATTGAGAAGAATTTGCTACCTTTCTATAACATCAAGAAATGCTTAGATAATTTAGTCTTCTCAGATAGGGATGAATAAATGGAGGTCTCGTCTTCTGCAGGGTTGGGTTAGGAGACATTAATTTCCCAGACAGGAGATTACTGCGTGATGGATGTCCTCCCCTGGGGTGGGATGGGTGGGATATTGGGTGCACTTAATTTGGACCCTCGCTCTGTTCTGTGACCCTCATCACACTCTGGTGAAAGTGATTAAATAAATAAATACTGATGTTTGGGTGCAAAGTTTTAATGCCATCATTTGTAATAATAAATAATTGGTGAGCTATAATGTCATCAGTAGCCTTTTTATTTTATAATTTCTCCAGGATTTACATCTGAACAAAGTTGTTGTCAAAGAGTCAGCAACGTCAAACACCACAGAACCTGTAGATCCTCACCACAGACATCTCAAACAAATGAAAGTTAAATCATATGACCTCAGTGCCACAGATAAGTTCTGGGGTTTGCATAAAGGAAGGTGAGTCAGACATGTGCCATCTATGTATCATTTTTTGAACCTTCTAACTTCCAGACATGATTAATATCTAACTTCTCCCTTTATTGTCCATAATTATACTCATACACTATTAAGGAAAAAGGTAATAAGAATACTTAAAGTTATCAGGTTGAAGTTGTTATCTTAATCTAACACCAAATTGTTGTAACAAATTTCCAAGGAAATGTCCAGCAGCTAAAAGGGAGAGTTACCAATCAGATGTTGGAGGTTAGAGGGTTTTAAAACATCTTTCTTATTTTCCTTTACTACTTTCAGGTGCTTTTGTTAAATCAGGTGAATATTTTAGTTGTGAAATGAGCACCAAAGAATTTCAAGCACTATCATCCATAACTGAAATTAAAGCAGCTAATCACTAAGTTTTTTTTTTCAGCAAGCAGGCCATGTTTTAAATCATGTAGTAATTTTTTTCTTTTCAAATTGTGAGCCCTTTTTCAAGTAAATTTCAAAGATTCGATGCCATAACCTGCAATTTATGCTGATTTATGTTCTTCTATTTGGGTGTGTTTTTGTAGTCCTTTCCCAACAATGGCAGCGTCAATTTAGAAAGAACTTGATGAATACAGAGCTTCTGAAGAGGAAGTAAAGAGACTGAAAAATGTCATGGTAGGACATAAAGTTTGTATATCAAATTTGTGCTTCTATGAGACTGTACTTGAAATATAATGTCAAGTGAAGTCAGCAACAGAGCCAAATGGCTCATTTGTCAGGAGCTCATTGTGGGAAGGTAACCCACCACAAGTTATCCAACCCCCCCTTCTGCCCCCCTCCCGCCCGCCGCAACATTTTGTCAGGCTTCCTTGAAAATTTGCTGATGCCCATTTATATCCCTGGGCATTGTGGGTGTAAAGGCAAGGACCAATCCAGCTCTTAACACTTCAACTGGGAGTCTAGTGCATTACTTTATAAGTGGTCAAGACACCTGAAAGTCATCTC
Organism: Stylophora pistillata; assembly: GCF_964205215.1. NCBI lineage: Eukaryota > Metazoa > Cnidaria > Anthozoa > Scleractinia > Pocilloporidae > Stylophora > Stylophora pistillata. The sequence goes on along the minus strand of NC_142524.1, from coordinate 10,063,472 downwards.
GCCCTAAGTCATGTCGCTCAAAACCAGAGTCATGTCACCTGAAACTTTCAGTCATGTCACCCAAAAATCCTGAGTCATGTTACATGAAAGAAGCAATCACTTGAAAGATCAGACTTCCCTTGCTAACTTGAAGCTACTACTAACTGTTAGGCCACTGTGTCTCACACATGTAAGCAAGGAAGAAATTCATTGGTGTCCTTCTCAGTGTTGAATTGGTGTTGATTACAAGTTCTAAATAACTGATCGCTTATAGGACTATGACAATCAGTTGTTTGTGAATTGTAATATATTGTTTCATTTTTCTTGCTTTCTTAGGGAATTGATGAGGGAAATGAGGAGGCAATCAGTGAATTTATGGCTGATAGTACAGCTAAACTTACCTCTGCTCTTAGGTAAAGTCATTTCTCTCTAATTTCAACAAGAAGCAAGTTGTATCTATAACTGTTTCTTTTTGCAAGTGTAAATCTTCCCTCTTCGATGTTAAAAGGAACTCACATGAGAAGGTTTACCCCACTGTATCAATTCTTCAAAGAATTAAGATGACACTACTGCATAATTATGTTCTTGTCATATTTTACAGTTCACTTCCAGAATTGCTTGAGAAATAGAGAATTATAGACATGCACACAACTATTGCCACAGCGCTTTTGGAACACATCAAGGAGAGAGCCAGTTCCAAAGGGGCAAATAACAAAGTGATCATTTGCATCACTTGATTTCACTTTCTCACTTTCTCACTTATTAAATTGTTTGAAAATATTGAATTTTTCCTCAACAAGTTATACTTGTGATTTTTTTCCTTTTTTTTTTTTTTCAATCCGGAAAGGTTGATATATACTTCGAGACGGAAAAGAAAATAATGAGTAAAGCTACACTGGTAAGTCAGAAAAATGTCTCAAAAGTTTTGCATGAAAAATATACGGAAAATAAGTGAAACAGGCTGGATAACCCCAGTATGGTAGAAAGGGTTCCAATATGCTTAGAACCAGCTTGAGTGTCTAAGACGAGCTCATTGCCAAACAAGATTGTCTTTCTGATTGCATCTTCTGCCCTTTGAAAAATTAGTATCTACTATTTCAGGACAAATTAATCCTGGAAATCATTCAGGATCCTGAGGGTTAGTTATAGAATTTTTACATGTGGAATTGTATGGTAGGGAGGTGATAATGAAAGTTTGTAGGATACAGTGAAATTCTACTTTATCCATAACTTGAGTCCTCGTATTATTCATTTTTTCCACTCTATTTTTAGCCGAAACTTCTCAGGATAAACTTTGGTTATTTATAATCTACCATGTTTCTGGACCAACCATGTCACCGGTGAGTAACCATCAAGTGTTTGTCCACAGATAATCGAGGATAAGATCAGTGTTACTTCATTGTCACAGTGTGCTAGTCATTGACTAAGAAAATTCACAAAAACCTTTCAACCAATCAGATGCTTAGCTGAAACATCACGATTTGTTACTCACCTTTTTTGTGCTATGGGCAGTTGTCTTTATCTTACTTTGAGGTCTTAAAGATTTTTTCGACTTTCTGCTGACTCAAAGCTTTATTGCGCTCTAAAAATCACCCTGAACATTTGGTTTAATGTTACTTTGTTGTTTGTCATTCTCAGTTTTCTAATATCCAAGTTGGTTTAAAAGTGGGTTTTACTTTTCCTATTTCGGGTTTACTCTAAAATCCAAACTTGGTAAAAATGTAACATTTTCAATTTTGATTTAGAAGGTGGACTTTTTTTATTAACTAAACTGGAAAACGAGAGAAAACTTTGATTGGTAAAGGGATTATCCAAATAATTATAATTATATTTAATTTGGATTTTTGCAAATCCAGATATGGATTCAGCTCATCACACGATAAACATAACTTTGTCAACTCAGTAATCCTGGTTTGCATTACCAGACAACAAACTTGGAATTGCACTATCACAGTATCAACCAAAACTGGAAAAACTAAAAGAAACCCTTCAGTAGAAAATTGCCTAGGTGCAAGTTTTTTTTAAATAAATGTGAGTTATGGATAATGACATATCCAGTGTGATAAATGATCAAAATCAAATGTAGCTGTAGGGCTTTGTGTGATAGCCAACTTCAGTAAATGTAAAAAGCACATTCACCACAAAATGTCCTAGTAGCCACACTCTACATGTAGTAGCTTTCAACAGATCAGTCATCAGAGCCAAGATGCTTCAAAAAACAGCCCATATCTTGTCCTTTCCTTCTTAAGAAGTTTCAGTTTACATTTAGTGCCAATCAGATTAAGTTCCTTGATTAGCTGAACATAGTACTGATAACTGACCACCTTGTCTATCCAGACCAAGGTGATGAAGTCAATTGATGCAGTTGCCATTGGCTTGTCGGGAAAAATCAATCATGGATGCATCAAGGATGTACCGGTAAGTGTTCTTTTACAGACAAGTGTACCGGGATAACACAAGTTACCACATTTGTTTTTGGTTTAGACCTCAAAGACATCCTCTTTTTTGTGAAGAGATATGAAGACATTCCTTTAAACAACATCTCTCACAGTTAACAAATTATCCTCCATTTACCTCATCACAACTTTACTTGCCAAAATTTTGATTTCCCTATTTACATATTAATCAACTCTAAAAAATATAGTTTGTTCCTTTAATTTTATATTTGTAAAATCAAAGAGTGTTACAAACTATTTTTTTTTCTTAACAATACTTGGAGTTTTCAAGGAAAAGAATGACAAGTTCTTCTTATTTTCATAGAGATTTCCCCTTGATGCCATGTATCCAAAATATTTTTCATTGACTAGTATCAATTTTCTTGAGAGAAAAAGAGCAATGTTAACATGAAAGGTGTTTCTGTTCCACAGCAAGCTGCACGTTCAGAATTATTGAATCAAAGCTGTTTTCACTGAGACCAATCATAAGTTGACCCGCTAACTCTCATTAGTGAACAAGAATGAATTTCTTCATGCAGTTTCAATACAATATCAACCCAATGAGCCATGAGAATGAAGAAAAATGTGATTTAGGGGAATATTATTTGATCCAATGCCAAATTCTCTGAGCTAACATCATAAGAATTTTATGGAAGACAGTCAGGAGAATTACCCCTTTAACTCCCAAGGTACTACACATTTCCTTGTAAATTGGTAACGAGAATTTGGTGTTAGATCAAGATAACAACTTCTACCTGATAAGTTTGAGTGTTGTCATTACCTGTTTGCTGGATAATGTATGGATTTTATATGGAGAAGTTACAGGTTCATCACTTCTGTGAGTTAAAGGGTTACTGATGAGATCAAGAGAGCGACAGGGTAAAAACAGTCATCTCTTGAAAAGAGACATATCTGTCTTGAGCAGGGCTTCTACCAATATTCACTGAATTTCTGCACAAAACCTCATTTAAACCCATCCACGAAAATTCTCAGTTTGTTTAAAAAAGGGAAGTGGTGCCAGAAATTATTTTGGTTTTGTAGAGGGCAAAATTTTATTTTCCAAGCCTGTGTATTATACACAATTTTTTTCCAAGAATCAACAACCTAACAATTGTATGAAGACAGAGGGCAAAAATTCAGTGAATGTTTTGATAGAGTTTCATTGAAAAATCTGTAGTAGGCAATCATAAATTTGAAAACAAGGAAAATCAGCACTGAGTCTATTTTAGTACATGTAAGTAACTTTGCAATTTCAATACAGTAATAAATAATAATGGTAATTTATCCCCAAAATAACTTGTCTGAAAGTACATTTAAAAAATGACACCAAATTACATTTACAACTGAGTTGAAAAGTTTCCTTGTACAATAAGATTACTACTTTCCAGAATTTCCTTTGGAGAAATGACTGGAGGCAGCAGCTTTTTTACCTCCCTTTCCTTTCTCCTGACTAACATTTGCCTGTTTGTACTTGAATTCTAAAGAATCATGCATTTCTACCATTTTATGAGTGATGAAAGTGTGGTAATTGTAAAAGCAGCCTTTTAAGCAATAACATTAGCCACAATTGTGGCTAAATCCCCTCTACTAACTATGCTCCCGCTGAGAAGTTTTCTCATGAGGATTCAAACTTCAAAAACTGTTGCTCCAGTTGCTGGACAGCTTGTTGGATTTCATTTTCATGATATGTTGTTCTTTCCTAAATAGAAAAGAGAACAATGTCAGTGTCAAGTAACAATCATGACTGATGAATAACAAGCTATTAACACACACAGTCACACCTGTATCAAGCGGTTACCCATGGGAAAAGGCAGGGTGACGGCTTTGTACAGGTTTCACAGAATATGAGTCCAATGCAATTAATAACACAGTTTTTGCCATAATTGTTCTCTTAATTTAAAGGTTATTCAAAAGCTTGCTCAAAAATGCATTGACTCTTTGTGAATAAACAGCATCAAAATATGGTGGGGTAGCGTAAAAAATAAAAATAAAAAAAAACAAGAAAGCAGAATTACTGTAGACTGTTATTCATCAGTTGGACCTCTGGGTCATAACCATAACAATTGACTTGTTTTATGTACATGCATAATATTTATCCTGACATTTCTCGGAAGAGAGAGAGTTTTCGATGTGTTGAGAACACTGATTTGAACTGAAAGTACTAAAATTTGTATGAGGAGATAAACATGGAATAAATTTTACCTGAGAAATTATTTTTAGTATTATTTGAGAGGTTCCACTTTAATCGACTATTCTATCCAGGTAGACAACAATAAAAACAGGCCATTGGCACTTAGTCAAGGATGCATGACCACTTTAATTACAGAGGTGAAAATTACAGTTACCATAAATAAAGAGAACACAGAGGTGAAAATTACAGTTACTGTAATTAAAGAGAGACAAACTTGGGATTTTTACAACTGACTGCTTTACTACAGGGTGATTACTTGACATGGTGCCGCTTAGTACTGGTTCAACTATATGCTGATAACCCATTTCAAAACAAAATACCTAGTTGTGCTTACAATGTTTTGTTGTGCTGCACTCATAACTCAACTAAAGAGTAACATTTCAGGAAATAATGGAGATAACTGTGTCTTTGTTAGATAGCTTTAAAGTTGACAAACAATTTTTACTCTAGTCACTGGCTAGTCAGGTAGGCCAAGTCCAGGTTTCAGTTTATTATCTATTTAGCTATCGACAATATTGAAAGTGTGTAAGCCTGCATTGCTTGATGGTCAGCAGTATTCCTCTACAAGTATGAAAGCGTCCAAGCAACATGGATGCCATATTGGAATCTTTCAAGATGACAATTAAATGTGTTAACAGAATCAAGAAGCCATGGACTTGTGTCAGTGACAGTAAGGATTTTAGTTTCTTATTTCTTGTATTGTTTTTGTTAATGATGTTTCATCCTAATAAAAAGTCACAGTGATTAGAGGAATGCAGGTCTTGTTATGCTAAATTTTGTACTCATCACTATGTTGATCACAGGCCTCGTGTTATTTAGCGTGATCAAGAACCAAGCAGAGTCCCAGCCAAACAACTTGCACATCTTTTGCACAAAAGCAGAAAAACACGGAAAAAGGTTCCCAAGTAAATTGTCATGAAAAAAATGTCCCTATGTCATCTACATTGCATTGCTTTGTCAATAAGTGTGATTTTGCCCACGAAGAAGTCAAGTACGTATGATGCACGATCCTCGCAGTAAAGAAGTAAAGTATTGCATAAGTTATCATTGAAAGTTTAAGAGTAATCTAGCCTCTGTTATTGCTTTACCTAGACCAAGAAATCTACAGTCTAGAAATTTACTTTTCATATCTCATCAGAGGGCCATGAATGCCAAGCTTCTTTATTATCCTCCACTGTTGACAAATCCAAGTTCACACAAAATGTTGCCGGCAGCTTATCCCACGTTTACAATACTCAATCACACAATCATTCACAATAATTTATCACAAGTAGAGATGTAGAAATAAATCCCCTGTACTCTACAAAGCACAGTTGAATGATAATGAAATATTATTGTTTTCTTCCATCCCTTATCCTATCAAATTTACAATACCATAACGAATGAATGTAATGATTTAGTTTGTTCATTTAGAGAGAGAAAACTGCTGCTTTTGTTAAGTTCTTATAAAAAAAATTGTCCTGGCTTCTAAATACAATTTCTCCTTGTGCCCTGCATAAGTTGGCTTCAAAGACTTCTCAGCAGTGGAAATCCTCTCTCACATTAAAAATAATGCACTTCTCAGCGACTTCGTTTTTCAAAATTTTTCTGGTGAACATGCCCCAATACCCTCTCCCCTCCCCCCCACTTGATGGGTGATGCCCATGGCATCTCATTCTTCACCAGAAGCTGCTTGACTCATTGTAATCAATTTCTACAACTAATGTATCTCCAAATAATTTTTCATCAAAAAAGAGAGCCACTTATAATCATTCAACAGCAAAAAGACAAACTGCAGTGGTACACAAGTCAGAACACTGTAAACTTTCTAGAAAATTTTGCACAAAGGTTTTTAATTAATCTGTAACTCTTGTATTAAGTCTTGGTATAAAAGGGAGATTGGTGTCCACCACTGCTCTGAATGAAATGCATAAATGAGTTTACAAAGACTGAAATGAGGTCCCAGGAAAAATTTAAAAAATGTACCACATTCGAGTCCAGTATGTATATTGATCAAATCTCCAAGCAAAACAGCAGGCGTTTGAACAAGCTCTTATGTTGTAAAAGACCTTTGCTTTCTGTTTTCTGAAGCATCCAACTACATGACTTTCAGCCATGAGATTTTGGTTGCACATTTTTTGCATCGTACCATTGTACGTTAAATTTTGTACATGTCAAAGATATTGAACAGTGCGTGAATTTGGACAGATTGGGATAATTATAGACAAAGTCAATCACGATCGATAAGAGAAAGGTTGATATATGGCCAAGGTAACGGTGTATATTATCTTAAATAGACTAGCCATTGTACATAACACCAGAGCCTTGTATTGATTACATGGGTTTATGTATCTTCTTAATGGCTCATTTTATTGAGTATGTATGTACATTGATCTACATGCAATCTGGATATTGGCTTACCTTGCACTTTGTTTAATAAATTTTGAAAAACCTCCCACAGCAGAGAAACATTTCGCCACATATATCCATTGTTTGGAAAAAAAAGAGCCAACATGTCATAACGAATATCAAGAAGTATCCCAGACCTCAAATCATCTTCTTCGTTAAATTCTGGAATTTGTAGAATCTTGCCCAACAATTTCTTTCTTTCTTTTGCGTCGATAACACAAAAGACATTTTGAAAATCTTTACGTCGTCCCCCCGGACCCGGTAGCCACGTCTACACCTCACAAGTGGGCATTCCTCCCAGGCAAACCACAGGATACCCATACAATATGTTTGTGTAGCCGATTGTTGCTTTATAGTGAATGTACCAGATTGACCGTTTGCCTCACCTATAGTGATATATTGCTGACTGTGTATATAAATCAATGATAAACAAACGTTGAATTACTTTACCTGTGGTGTATAGTCGTCCTATGTATAACTTTATGTGTGTATAACTTTATTTAAACACGAAACATTGATGAGCAAAAAGATGCTCGTTACAAAAATGTACGTGTATACTAACTAATATAATTAGAAACTAATATGATAAATGAATAAATAATTTGAGAAAGTATATATAAAAAAAAAACGAAAAACAAAACATGCCATATGCTCGAAATATACAAGCTAAAAATATTACAGATTAAGGGCTAATAAAATCTATTATTGAAATAACGCAGAAGGCGTGAATCAGGCGCAGAAGGTGCATTTGCAATTAACTTCGGTATCCAAATTTAACTTAGTTCACTGATTTCTAAAGATAGTAATGCTCTTAGCATCCCTGGCATCTTGAGGAAGGCTGTTCCACTGCCGACAAACAATATAAGAGAAGGACCGATGCCCAAAACGAGATTTGGGAGCCGGCTGATCCATACGGGATCCACTACCCCTTAGGTTATATCTACACTGCTTGATTTTAAATAAGTTATTGATATAAATTGGTCCTTCATTATGATATCCCTTGAATATGAAAACTAGGGATTAAGACAATCGTCTCTATTTGATAGATTCGAGATTAAGCTGACTAAATAACTCAGCATACTCAATTGATTTAGGAAATTTAAATAATGTTCTAAGTATATAAAGATGTGTACGTTCAATTTTATCTGATAAGGTGCTTGACAGCCCAACAAAAAGAGGAGAACAATAATGAAAATGAGGAGGTATATAGGCCTTATATATTCTCATAGCAGTTTTACTATCGATAAAGTTGCGTATTCTTCTAAGAGAACCAGCTTTGGCATGTATTTTACTAAGGATATTCTTAATATGAGTAGTATATGATAATTTACTGTCAATTGTCACACCAAGCAATTTGAGTTCGTCCTTTATTTCGATATTGCTATTGTCCAACGATCCTTTTACCTAAAAAATGTTATTTTGGAAAGAGTACCCACAGGCGGCTCAAACAAATCCATTTTTTTCATCCTTTCTACTCCTCATACAGTCTTTCTTTTTTTATAAGAGGAGGGCACTTGGGGTTTATTAGAAACTGCAAAACCCTTGAAAAAATCATCCAATACCGCAAAACTGCAAAGAAAGAAAGGGAAAAAAAAAACACGATCAAAACCGAAAACCGAATACAAAACCGTCAAGACCGATAAATGTTCACATCCCAGTTATCGGGTAGTCCCTCATATACCGGGTTCTGAGATATCTAATAATCAACATGTAGATGTAGCAAAAGCGTAAAGTTTATCAAAAACCCAATTGTCGGATACAGTGGTGACAAGTGGAGCATACAGCCGGTGCGCGGCCACTTGGGATCGGTGGAGGCGCATAAGTGCCTCTTAGAACCTAGTTGTATCGAGAGCGGTCAGTCCAATGAGTAACCAGCGGATAAGTGATACCAAAATATATCGCGTT